>NW_024429215.1:2431977-2694947 GCF_017639785.1 Mesocricetus auratus | reverse complement strand
AGTACTTAAACAAGTGAACTATCCCCTGTGCCACAGTGCTTCATATTAGTCTATATTTTTCCTCAATCTTCCTGAGAGTTCCACAGAACAGGAATGAAAATGATACTATAATGAAGCCAGGACTCAGACCTTACACGAAATTTCCTTAACATTTTAGATTCTGATATGGAAGGGTTCAGCTGTGACTTTAAGAAGGATTAATGACAGGAGGGAATTCAAGAGACAATTTGCAACACAAATTGTCAAATATTTAGTGTCTTGTCAAAGTGATATTAAGTGTAAATCATATTCTGCACATGGCATTTTGCAAAAAACACCCAGATATTTACTTCTTTTTGATCTAGGTTTAAGCAGTCTCTCAGGTCCTTCCATTTTTGATTGTTATTTCTATTAATCTAAGTACTTGTTTAATCTAGAGTGAAAGAGAACCTTGAACAGATGATACCAAAGTTTAATAGTCTCCTTGCTGGTTTGCAAGCAGGAAGTCAGTGAAAGTGGTATCTCATCTTTACCTTCAAGCCAGTGTCTTTAATTGACCCTGCTTCCAATAACGTTCCTCACTGCTTGGTATACTAAGAGTGAGCATGCCTGCTTACTTAGTGCTATGTGGAAGAGAGTATATGGCATAATGAATTTTGGTGGAGTTCAGGGCCTCTCTTTATCTGCATCATGCCATTATATGATTACTGTACATTATGTTCATATTTTTGTTAGTCAATCTAAAAGTTTTAACTATTTTAAGGTTATTTGTGATTTTTTTCAAGACAAGATTTTGCTCTGTATTGCTTTGGAGCCTGTTCTGTTACTTGCCCTGTAGACCAGGCTGGCAATTCACAGAGATCCACCTGCATCTGCCTTCCAAATGCTGGGATTAAAGACATGCACCTCTAATGCCCAGATATTTTTAGGTGTTGTAAGAGTACATGTATATTGTGAGGAATTTGGAAAGCTAGAAAAGGCTATTTGAATAGTGATAGAGATTTGGGTTTAATTCAGTTTGTTTTGAACCCCGAGTCCTTCTTCTACCACACCGAATGTGACAAATAATGCTTACTCTGCTTCTCTTCTTGTATCTGTTTAATTGATTTGTTCAATGAAGATGTCATTTCAACCTATTCTAAGTCCTGGTCAATCTGGAAAGTAGAGTTGCTTCTGCTTTATGAACTTTTACTAGAGCCCCCTACATGTGACTAGATCTCTTGATAAAAGTACTATGGAAGGATGGCATCAGTGACCTTCTGGGATTTCTTCTCTACCATTCTTAAGAAAAATATTGTTTTGTGTTTAATAGAATGCTTGAATTTGTGCAGGTTACAGGGTGCATCTGTAACTGACAAATGACTTTCAACTACTGTATATCTAATCCTCTCCTCTGTTGAGAAAACTTGACCTATCTTTAATGCCAAATATGTATATTTTAGATTAATTTATTTATTTAATGTGTTTTCCTGCTGGGCGTTGTTGGCGCAAGCCTTTAATCCCAGCATTCGGGAGGCAGAGACAGGCGGATCTCTGTGAGTTTGAGGCCCGGCTGGACCGACAGCTTCCAAAACAATACATTGAAAACGTGTCTCATAAAAACCAAAAAATGTGTTCTCCTGCATGAGTTTATGCTTACCACATGCATACAAACCAATGAAGCTCCTGAATTGAAACATTACCTCCAGGAAAGAATGGGGAAGCTCATGAAGCTTAGCAAGTAAACAACACACAAGTGTCAAGAGTTCCTGATATTAATGAGACTGAGAGGTCAACTCCAAGTTACTGGAAATAGAAAGCAAATGCTAGAAAATGAGAAGTCACATTAAGTGTGAAGTAGGACTGTCTCATTTGTGAAGAGGCATGCCTACGAGTAATGCAGAGATAGTTTTCATGAATCACCACACAGGTTGGGGTGGGTTTTTCAGTGAAAAAGCTGTCTTTGAATTTTCTTTACTCATAAGGTTGACCTATCATTCATCCTCCTGTAAGTAACTCCAACAAACTCATTGGTTCACCATTTAAGAATTTCAGATGATCAAGACATTGGTTTGTCATTGCTCCACTGTGTGTGACTAAGTAAATATCCATGCTACATGTACTCAATTTAAGCATCACACAACGTCAATTGAAAACATGGTCAAGCACTTCAAAGTTTTGTGGCAATTTATCTGATTTGTGTTCTTCAATGAGCTAGGAACCACAAAAGAAAAGCCAAGTAGATTAGTTTATTAAGGTTTGTGAAAGAAAACACAACCACCTGATAATATCATAGCCATTGATCTTATTGTAACTCTGGATACTGGAAACCCAAGATGAAGGTGTTACCTTTTCCTAGGACTTCTTTACCTGGCTGTCTCCTCCACATGTTCACACATGTTCTTCCCTGTGAGTTTAAACAATATGGGTATGTCTTTGTTTTCATAAGGACACTACATATGCTTTATTTTGACCCCATCATTAGGTTCCCACTTAGCAAATATTCTGTTTCCAGGCCAGGCAGTGGTTCCCAGCACTCAGGAGGCAGAGGCAGGCAGATCTCTGTGAGTTCAAGGCCAGGCTCGTCCGACAGCCTCCAAAACAATACAGAGAAACCCTGTTTCATAAAGCAAAAAAATCTGTTTCTGAATAGTCCCATTTTGAGGAACTCTCATTAGGCCTACAATGTGAAAATGAAGAAAACTCCAATATATAGCATAAAATTGAATTGTGGTAAAAAGCAATTAACAAGAATGCTGGTGATAATATGGAAGATACAACTTAGTCAAAACTTTGCCTGGAGATCCAACACAAGTCTGAGATAGAAAAGTAAATTTGAGTGAGGTGTTATGGTAACCTAAACCATGGAAATAGATACACAAAAAAGACAAAAAGAAGAAGATAAGAATGTTTTCTATGGGCTGGACAGATTGTTAAGTGTACTGACTTCTCTTCAAGAGTACCAAGGTATCATATCCAGCATAAATGGTGCCTAATACTATCAGTAAATCCAGTTCCAGGGGATCTGATACCCATTTTGGTATTCTGGAGAGTGGTCATGCATCTGATGCCTAGATATATATACAGAAAAATGCCCATAAATAAAATGTTTTAAAAAGTATTAAATATATATGGAAAAGATTACTTTCTATCTCTCATGTGTAAGTACTATTTATTACACTAAAAACATTCTGTATGTTCTACATGAGGTTTCCCATCTGTTATATTAAAAAATGTTTAAGGAATATGTCTCTGAAGCCACAAGCAAATTAGGTGATAATCTATAATCATGGATTAATCCATCTGTTTTTATAAAGCCTATGAGTCAAGATTGTTTTTTTTTTAAATATTCAAAACTAATTGATTTTACTTTTGATTTTACTGACTTGGGGAAACCAGGAGAAAAAAACTGTGATATAGAGAGGGATGTAACAATCATGCATATGTTATGTCCTTAAGACACATTTACATAGTGTCACATCACTAGTATTATATGTCATTCATGCATTCACACTATTAAGGTGACATGAGGACTTTGCAACTGCTGGTTGTAGTATTTACTACATCAGCTGTGATAGAAAATACTCACTTCCAGTGAAATGGCTTGTTCAATCACTCAACTATTGAATAACCTTACTCAGATCCTTACTGAGAGCCTTCATTATTTACAAAAGCCTTTGTAGTGAGTTCACTAACAAATGGGGCTGAAGAATTGTCTTTACCATCAGGTATTTCTCTCACTCAGCACAGTCAAATGACAATGCCATTTCCCTTTGTTTTTACCTATGTTGCACAATGGAAATATCTAGAACAGTAACTCACTTGAAGAATTTTCATCTTTTTTATTATTTGAATAATTCCATAATCATGCTGTCTTTTGTGATACTTTTATGATAACCACCATCTACTTTGCAATAATTAACAAAGCCTGCTTGTGCTTAAGTAAGATATGTAGTGGAATATGATAGGCATTCACGTCTTCCATCATCAGAAAGGACTTCACAATCTGATCAGCTATTAATCAATGTATTCTCTAAGCCTTTGTGTTTTCTTGGTATTTGAGATGTTCTCAATGCAAAATGATGCTCTTTAGCATGTAAATTTTACTAGAAGGTGTCATTGTTAGTTCTGTATTCATGCATTTGCATTCCTCTTTCTCCCTTTAGGAAGGTTCTAAAACATGTGTTTTAGAAATCACTACAAAGTTGAGTTGGTAAAAGTTTAGAAAACCATGGAAGTGATTTAGGTCACCATGCCTGAGAGGCTAATGCTTCATCCCCTCTGACAGTATCAACTCTTTACACATGAATTTGTCTCGCTCTGTGTCTCTGACTCTTAGGTCTTTCATTTCCATGTCTGCCTTGCACTGTTTAACATATGTTATACTTAATCAGGACCTTAATTTTGGGATTCCATTTAGCTTAATTAGGACATTAAACACTATGTCTCTGAATAGTATCATTCTTGCCTTACTCAAGAGAAAAATGATTTTGGACACCCACATCTCTTCATCACTGATATCTGTATTTTTGGACCTCTGACTCCTACCAAAGAAGAAGTTGAAGATGTTTAAGATATTTAGTCTCTAAAACAATCCTTCCCAATCACCAAATATTGGTTTGATTTTGTTACTGTAAATCATATGGTTGCTACTTTATTGGTCTCTGGTTTCAGTTTTGTTATTCACTCCTCATTTTTTGGGACACTTTTTTCGTGAAATAATTAGAACAAGGCCATTTATCCAAGGTGAATACATGCAGAGCCTTCCAGAAGAATGTCAAAAGCTTTTGGAAAGCACAGGTGAGAGGCATTTTCTTGGAGATGGGCATAAGTTGGTGAGTTTGTACTCAGCATACTAGATGACCAAAATACCATGAAATGAGCTGTAGAAGGCCATAGATGTAGCTCACTTTGTATCTATAATGCTTGCTTCAATCTTTCAGAACCATTGACTCAGCAGAGCACAAAAATTTGTGGTTGCACATACCTATAATATGAACATTCTGGAGATGCATGTGTTGCATGGAAAACACATGATTATGTATTGTCAGATTGGATAAAAAACTAAAAGTTTAGATTAAATATAGAAGAATCAAACCTTCTTGTATGTCACATGAAAAATTAGAGGACTAAAATATGAGGGCAGCGATAAATGTACAAGAAGACAAGACCCCAGGGTTTCATGTTATCTACAGAGGACTTCTCTCTGCTTCCCAAAGATCAGTAATCTTGGTGGCTTTCCTCTTTCAAAGTCTGAGTTTTTTCATCCATCACTACATTGATGATGTTTAGTAATGTTCATACTAATTGGGATCTCAAGTAGGTGACTGTGTTTAAATGATTGGCAGATGAAACAGACACTATAAATAGTAGACAACTTCATTGTTCTTCATTGGAAAGTACAGTCTTTCTCCCACCAACCCTAGATGGAGCAATTTTTCAGATTTCTCCTCTTGTATGTTCTATCTGTTATTGCAAGAAAGAATTTCATTTATTGGATACACTCAGTAGCTGCTTCAGAAGTATTTAGAAGAAACAGGTCTCAGCCTGTCTCTGTATTTTTTGCATTTTTTGTGTAATATAGAGAATAGGAGAGTCTGTTAAGTTGTGTTTGAGACTACAGAGAATTGGTATTCAGTAGTAATATGAGCCACATATGTGATTTGTGATTATTGTTGGTAGTATATGACTTAAAAAATAAGAATCACAGCAGAGTGCTTCTCCTACAAGAGCTGAGCCTGCATTTGATTCTCAGCACTGCACAAACTATGCATGGTTTTACAGAAATATAATCCTTGGTCTGGGAAACTAAAGGCAGAAAGATTAAAGTTCCAGATCAAAATATCCTTGATCAACATATCCTAAGCATATCTGAGGCCAACGCTTTCGAGATCAGACATTGTCTAGTCAACAACAATAAATAAACTAAATAGAACATGCAAAAAAGTATCAGGGAGAGGAGGGAACGAGAAGGAAGAGTTAGAGAGACAATAAAATTGCAAGGTGGTATATACCTGCAATTCTAACAGTTGGAAAGCACAGGTTACAAATTTATGACTAACTTTAAACTAGATAGAAATTTCCAGAACTATCAGGACTACATTATATATTGAGAGCCTATTATAAAATATTTCAAAATTGTAAATGATTTTCATATCTTATTTTGATAAATATTTATGTAACATTATGCAGCCAAATGATAATTTCAACATATATATGTAATACAAGATTATTAATGACATGTTCCATGTAGATTGTAGCATCCCCCACCATCCTCTTGGGTCCTGCCACAGTTTTAGTCCCCAAATAACACAAAACACATTGTATTAATTATGAAGTTGTTAGCCGTTTGCTTGTTCCTTACTGGCTATCTCTGACTTAAGTATTTAACTTATAATTGTTAATCTATGTATTTCTCTTACCAGAGAAAGTGTCTGAACCTTTTACTCCTCTGGAGGCTACATTGTGACTCCCTATATTTCAATTCCCAGAATCCTCCTTGACGCCTAGTCCCACCTATCTTGCTTCCCTATTGGCCAACAGTGCTTTATTGACATATACACAGGAGTTCCTCATCAGATCCACATTATTTTCTTCATAGTATGATTTAAATATGGTATGTATTTGTACACTTTGTTCCCTCACATTATACTATCTCCTCAGTGGTACAGCCCACATGCAGGTATAGATTGACAGAGCAGGTTGAGAACAGACACCTATCCTGAAATTTCAGTTTAAGAGAACTGAAGGACTCTAGCATTTAATTAGAAAGCTTCATGCTGGCCTCCTCTTGTGCAAAAGAAAATCTGTACAACTCTCATCATTATTCAATGCATACTGTGTGTCAATTGAACAAAGCATGTGCAAAAAGAATGTTTGAGAATACAAATTTGATGTAGCAATAAATCTAGATATTGTAGTGAATATATTGATACTTTGGGCACTCTTTCTTCAGACCCCTATCCCACTATATTTTTTACCCCGTTTATTTATTTTATTATTTTCTCTGCACCTCAAGTAGATTTATGAAATTTGAGACTTTTATGCAATAATTTTAATCATATTGAGCCTCTTTCCTAATTTCTCCTAGATCCTTACTTTAAACATCTTGCTTTCTCTCTGTCTGTCTGCAGGTTTTGCTTATGAACTGACATAGAGTACAGTCAATATGCTAGCAGGCACACGACCAAAGAAAATATTATTCTTCCCACAGAAGTCATCAAATGCCAAGACCTATTCAGATGGGGCTGATCTTTGTAGCCACAAATCCTCCTCCATGCTGGTATTTTTTTTTTTGGCCTTGATCTTGTGCAAGTCTTGTATGTGCTCTCTCAACTGCTGTCAACTCACATATGCTTCTTCCTTCTGACCTGTGACATCCCCATCACAAATCAACCCAAATACATACAAATGCACATGTAGTCACAGGAACACACACACACAAATTCCAGTATATAAATCTGCCTGGAAGTGTGCAGGCCTGTGAACTCAGAATGCTATAAGACTTTGAGTAACTGACACAGAAGGATGATGGATCAAGGTCTTTTTTTGCTATGTGATATGTTGCAGGTCTGCATTGTCTGTAAAGTAAGACCCTGTCTTTAAGAATGGAAACTAAAAGTAAAACAAAAACATCAACAAAAAAGAAACAACACTTCCACAATACAAATGAACAAAAAAGGAAGTCACTGAGAGTCTAGCTCTGTGGAAGAGCTAGTCCCTGGAAGTACTTATTCTCTCTAAAACATTCAGCATGATGATAAAAGATGGTGTCATGTAACACCATTTAATGCCTCCTCTCAGAAGGCTATACTGAGTGATTGAGGGCAGCATGGGCTATGTATTTAGATCCTGACACAAATAGTAATTCATGCTTTTCAAGATTTATGTGTGCCTGAACTAGCCTCTATGATCCTATAAACTGTTTCAAGGAAACATAGAACCAGAAAACAAATGAGTAATGCCAATAGCACAATTTTTTCTCAGTTTGTACTTTTGCCTTCTAAAACAGACTGAAATGCTCCATAGCACTCAGCAAATATTATACAAATCATTGAATAATTGATATGATAAATTTTCTGGAAACATCTTCCACGTTCTAGACATGCAGAAATACTTGTGGAATCATGAGATGAACACAGAGTTGGATCAGCAGTGACAACAGAGCTCTTTTAATTTTTTTTCAGATGATGAACAAAAAATAGGTACTTGACAATCATGAAGCATCAGTACAATTGGGTTGACAGTGGGATAATATGTTGACAGAAATGTAGTAACATGCTGCAACCAGTAGTGAGATTTAAAAGCAGCAGCATTGTCAAGCATTTGGATGGATTTGGTGAAATAATGCAAAATAAAGATGCTTGTGAGAAGCAGAACATTCTGGGTAGCTTTAGTCTCAGAGGACAGTCTATGGGAGACACTGAATTTGTGGAAATTCCTTATCTTCTGACAATGTCTGTAGAAAAGAAGAATCATGTAGACACTAGCTCCAAACATGAGTCCTATCAATGTAAAATCTGAGAGAGTTGTCAGTATTCTGTGACTGCTTTCAGATGTACTTGACACTTGAGAAGAGAAGAGTCCATAGTCCTGCTTCTTGGTAGAATTCTTCATACTAAGAAGGCCTTTAATATGCACAGGGTCAAAGATACTCATCATCAAGCTGGACATCCAACACAGAAAGCAAGAGACACTGATCTTCCAGGTTTGACTTTTGAGCCCCATCCACCCAATTACTCTGGGAATGATAGATATTGCCTGAAAATTAGTCAAGAGGCAATTGGTACCTAGAGAGAGGCTCTGATCTATTTTGTGAATATATAAGGCAACATTACATGCATGGTTTCCCAGAACATGTGCTATTCCCCAGATGTATATGCACTGGGGAATTCCCTTGAAGATAAGAATCAAGAAATTTCTCACAGTCATGTTGGTGAGTATGAGATGGGTAGGCTTTGGTGCGTGGCAAGTATAGTACATGGAGGCACAGACTACAAGAAACAAGGCATTTCCCAATACTCCAACTCCAGTCTCTACCAGGAAAATTAATCTAAGAATAAAATCACCAAAATCCATTCTTCCTGGATCAAGGAAAATGTTATACAAAATGGCTGGTGAGCCACAGAGTTACATCTCACTTTAGATTTAAAATGTTTTTCTTGTTTCTGATAGGAAGTCCTGCTCCCTCATACACTCCACTTGGTGAAGGCAGTGATTGTACTTAAGAGTTTTCTACACCGATAAATTAAAAATCACTGTATACAAGGACCAACCAAACATGTTCATGTATTGCTTGCTCAATCTGTACACGTGGCTCCAAATTTTATTTTCCAGATTCTTCACTGTATGTCCAGGGTATCATCCCCAAAGTAAAGCATTGTTTGTATTAATAATATTTCATTAGTATCTTTGTGTGGAAGAACAGGTTGCTGCTTCTCAGATTAATATAAATTTGTCACTTCCTAAGGTTTCAGAATCTTGTATAGGAGACACTTGTACAAACTATGATAACAGAAGAATTCCAAATGGCTGGGCCTGGCAGCACAAGTGTTTTATCCCAGAACTCTGGAGGCAGTCAGTGACAGTTCTCTTTGAATTTGATGCTATTTTTGTCTAAAGGGTTAATTCCATTGCCAACCAGAGTTACATGATGAGACCCTGTCTCAAAAGAAACATAAAAATAAAAAATACATAAATAAATTGAAGTTATGCAATAAATTAAAAAAATAAATGATGTTCTAGGAATGTACATCAGGACACTTTACTTAATAATTCCATAATAATATGCACCAATTACTTTTATTTTAATCATTTATTATTCAAATTATTATATTATTATGACAATATTATGAGTGGTAAAAATACTGCAGATATGTAGTGAAAGGAGTTAATCCGCTATTCTTTGTTCTTTGTACTCTCATCTCCTTACACTGAAGGAACCCTATATCTCAGTTTTGTGATCCTTACAGTTTTAGTCATATTCTCATAAATCACATATTCTAAAAACATATAAAATGGGGTATTAAAATTCAATTTAATCTCAGGCATCTAATTTTTGCAAGTTAAAATTTAGTTGTCATTGAAAGCTAATGGGCCAAGGACTTATTCTACAAATATGATTTAAGAGAAGAAGATATTCTTAACATGTCAACACACCTCTAATCCAATCAGTTGGGAGGAAGAGCCAGGTGGTTCTTTGTGAATTCAAGGTCAACCTAGTCTATATGGAGAGTTCAACCCATCCAAGGCCACACAAATAGGCCCTGTCTATAAAAGAAATAGAGAGAGAGTAGTATGACATAGTGGGAGTATGGAAAGGACAAAGAGGTGGGACTCAGGTTAAGCATTTACTGCTCTAGCATAAGGACCGTGGTTCTGTTCTTAGCACCCATACCAGGCAGTGCTTCATCTGCTACACTTGAGTTCCATGAGTGTCTGATCCTCTCTGGGATCTGCAGACATCTGCATTCATATGGTAATTAACTCAAACAGGCAAATACAGAATCACACATGAAAACATAATACCTGTATCTAAAAGGAAAAGAATGTACTGACACCACATGGGAGTCACAGAAGAATCATAGAGCGAGTTTGATGGTATGAAATGAAGTAGTACCAACCACTATTTCCAAAAGGGAAATTGATATCCCTGCCTCCAGTTATACTTCTAACTTCTCGGTCCTGCTTCTTACTATGGCAGATGACAATCAGCCTTAATGGGAACCAATGAATAAGAAGAGTCAAAGCAACAAGCTGTATTTTCAGTTCCATATAAGAACAATCAAGAGAGCATTGTTGGTCATAAGTGATGAGATCAGATAACTTTGTTGATGCATGGTCATAGACATGCTCTTGTACATACAGACTGGCTTTCTGTATATTTAGAAAAGATGATGACAGGAAGAAAGAGAAGGGGACTCCAATTTTGATTAGTAATTGTTTACTGTAAATGTGAGTTAATATAATTCTATAGGGAAGTTTTACAGTGAAAAAAATAATACTTATCTGTATTTGATCTAATGATCTATGTGAGAATAATTATAGTCACTGATATATTAACTATATAATAATTTTTGAGAGAAACAGATTTTAAAATTACATATAATCTAAGGATATAGTATGATAATCTTTTGAACCAGATGGTATGTCAGTAGTTTGAGCAAATTCTAATGTGTTATACTGGGTATAATCTTTGTACTGATAAGTTTGCTGTAAATTTGAAACTAACTGAGGCCTTCTTATGGCTAAGAGTGATGCAGATTTTTAACAAACTTAATTTTGAAATGGAGAAGTCCCCACCCACTCTGGGTGATGCCACCTCAAGGCCAAGTTCTATAAGAAAGCAGGCTGAGTAAACCATGAAATGTAATCAAGTAACCAGTATTCCTCCACTGTCTCTGACATCAAGATTAACACATAAGAGAGGACAGTAGGCAGAGTAAGACTGGGAGATCAAATCCACCTGGGCTTCATGAAGTCAATAAAACATGCCCAAGTAATGCCCATAATACCTACAAGGAGCTACAATCACACTACCCAGCAGTGTGTATTTTGAGTGCATGCTTACACATCCAGGCCTAGCCTAAAAAGAAGTTTCCTTTTACTAATGATCTGTCTCTATTTCTGTCTCTAACTACATACTGCTGCTACAATTTTCCCTTTGTATGCAAACACATTAGCAATCACTATGTCTATTGGTGCCATCTTGGTTCAACACATTTTTATGAAATATTTTAAATGCATTCAAATATGTTGTTATTGGTGATATTAAATTCATGAAATTTCTGATTACCTGAGATATTAGGGAAGGCAAGAGTTTACAGTTCCTTGCTTGCATACAGGGGAAAAATTGTAACATTCAGTTAGTAAAAAGTAAGTTCTTTCTAGAATAGGTGTTGCTCATGTAATTGGAACCTCCATTAATTTAATACCTCATTACCAATATACAAGAATGTATTTCAAATTATTTGATTAAAATTAGCTGAACCAGGATGACACCAATAGACATGCTGATTGTTAATTGGGAAAGTCTATGAGGCCTCTACGCACACAAAGAACTACAGAACATAATGATTGCTGAGAGATGGAAAAAAATATCCTTCCCAGGAGAGGGCACTTCCAATTGTTTATCCAATAAAAAGTAGGTCTGTCCTAAAAACAGACATACAAGTAACATTATATAGACCAAATAGGTTGAATTTAAGAATATATTTGTATATACATCTGAAGATGTAATAATAATTAATGAAAATAGAGACCCTGAATTTGAAAGAGAACAAGGGGTAATGTCAGAGGGTTTGGAGTTAAGAAGGGGAAAGTTAGAATAGTATGACTACATTAATATTTACTTAGCTGCACAATTTCCAAAAGTAAATAATTAGTGACAAGTATCACCAAGTTTCTGTTTAACTTGTTCCAATGCAAATGCATAAAACAGTACAACACAGAGCAGATCCACTTACACAAGGATAAGTTATTCCTATACTGAGAATATTTGCCTTTCAGAAACCATGTGTCCTGTCTTACTTTGGCCTGCTATATTTATTTCTCATTACCATCAATAGGAGACAGAACATACATAAAGGTGTAAAGAGAGAATGGTCTCCATAAATTTGTCCTGTAACTAGCATCTGTCTAGTGTTGTATGCATTTCCCCACATTGTCTCTCTTTTCCTCTTCCTCCCCTCCTCCCTCTTCCCCTCCCTCCCTCCTTCTCTCCCTCCCTCTCTGTCTCTGTGTATCACATACATAAAAAACAAATAAATATACGCAATTTCAAAACAGCCAATAAATAGTAAAGATCAAGTTACTTATTTTCACATTTGAATTTAAATGAGTTATACAAAGAATGACAAACTAACCACATAGGAATAGGTTCTTCTGACATTATTTGCAATACTAGAATATGAAAGATTGTGCCTTGTCTAAGTTTGGGCTACTGTACTAAAGAGAAATTGTCTCATGAACAACAGAAATTCCCGGAGTAGTGAATGGTGTTGTCTGAGACAAAAAAGAACTGTGACTGATGGGGGTGTGAATATTTGAGCATCATCTCCTGAGGGCTCCTCAGGTTATTTTTTTCGCTCTTAGCTAAACATTTCTTCATGTCCTGGCAGAAGTTAGAATAATATAGCTCTCTGAGGTCAATTTTCATGACATTCATTCTACTTATGAGCCCCTCTCAGGTCTAGAGCATATCCAAATGCTCTTCATCCTAAAGAGACGTTTGAATTAAAATCTCAGTACATGACATTCAGAGGGAACAGAGACATTCCATTCACAGTAGTATTACTCTCAGTTTCCTTTGGACAAGAGAAAGATTCTGTACCTCCAAAATATTGGAAGATTATGCAGGAAAAGAAAAAGAGGCAGAAGCATTTTAAATGTAACCATAAATCAGACTTATTACCATTCATAACTTTATAGTTTATGAGCTGCTCATATTTTCCTGCAGACTCAGAACAAGATGGGACTGCTTCTCTACACATTCAGACTCTTCTGTAGAAACATGCCGTGAACTTTAAGGAGCCCAGTTAATGCTGAAGACAGCATCGATGATTTCCCAAAAAACAAAGAGTGGTGAGTTGTACATATAGGAATTTGAGTACACCCTAGACACAAAATATGCTAAAGATAAATTTCACTCTTATATCACAACCAATAGTAATGTCACATGGAAAGGAAAATTGAGTCCCTCAAAGAAATACAACTATATGGTAGTTTACAGAAGCATTTAACTTAGAGTTCTTGGTAATATTTCATCTGATTCAGGTTGTTTGATATAGAGGAGAGAATTCTGCAACCCATGCTGTCTACTGCATTAAATCTCTCTCATTAATTTTCCATAGTTTTCTCCATGGAAAAGCAAGCAATCTAAGTAACAAAACAAAGAGGGGACAAAACAAGCAAGCCAAGAAGCTTGAGATGTGTGAGTACTGCAGCAGGTGATTAATTAACTAGAAAGCAGAGGAGAAGATGAATAGAGACATACTAGAAAAGGAAAGAAGAAATTCAACCTTAAATGGAAAAATGATCAAGATGGGCATCATAGGAAGTATGTCTTCTGAGCTGTTGGATGAACCTCCAGTGGTAGAGTACTTAGAATTTTAATGTGGCATTTGTGAATATCTTGGATGAATACCCAGCACTGGGTGTGGTGAGATACTTATGTAACTCCAAGAAGATAGATGTAGGATGCCCAGAAGTTCAGGGTCAGCATAGGATACACACTAAGACTGAGAGTAGCTTGAGCTACTTGATACCAGCTTAAAAGCAAATCACACAGCATTTCTGAGTCATCAACATTTACATATCCTACCTATTTTCTCAATAAAATGACTTAGAGTCATTTCAGTAAAACAGCAATCAATTAAAACTTTTACTTCATTTGTGTTGTGCATTCAGTCCTGGGTCAGAACTCTCATGGTAGTTCATACTTAATACCCAGGTCAAATAATACACTTCTCATATTTTCAGTTTTTTAATATTTATTTTAATTCTCTCTCTGACTATGTATCTGTGTCTGTCTGTCTTTTTCTCTCTCCCTCCCTCACTCTTTCTCTCTTTCTCTCACACAAATGGAGAGAGAAAGAAAGAAAGAGAGAAAGAGAGAGATAGGTGGTGAAGGTGTTGTAAGGGGGCAAATAAGGGCATCAGCTTCCGTGAATGGGCAGTTACTGAGTTCCTGGCATTTGCAAGCTGCTACACAGGGCACAGGGGTGATGTGACCACAGCTTGCTTCTTCTGCAAGATCAGAAAGAACTCTCAACTTCTGTGTCATCTCTTCAATCTCTCTTTCTCTATATTCTCTATTTTGCCTAGGTCAAAAATGAGGCAAGGTGGACCCAAGTTCACTTTCCAGTTTCCATATAACGCAGATCACAATAGCCAGAAATTTCAGATTCAGGGTACCCGACCCAGTCTTCTGCTCTCCAAGGACACCTACACACGTAGAACATGGGCAACACACACACACACACACACACACACACACACACACACTCATATATATACTCTATAGCTAGACAAAGTGGCTCATTAGATGTCCCATGGCTGGGTGGAGCATAGAAGACAAGTGTATTAAATGAGAGTAAATAAAATTGACAGGGTATGTGGATATGTTCAAAATCTTTACTATGACAGCTCTTTTATATGTGTGTGTATGCATATGTGAATATTTCTAAGATACTGAAAGTGTACACTTTAATCTCAGATAAATAGTGGCTGATTGCTTATTCTTCACTACAGCTGTATCTCTATGGTAACATGTAAACACAGGATAATTGGCAACTTCTTAGCATCTGGGGGATACCAGCTGCAGCACCTAGCACATGAAGTCTGATGTGACATGAACTGTCACATCTTGTTTCCTTGTGCTGGCATTTGCTCGAGCCTTCTTGTATACAAGAGAACAGGTTAGATATCTCCTTCATTCTGTGTGTCTGCCACAGTGCAGAATAATTAGGTCTGGAATGCAGAAACTCTAAGATAATAGCAACCAGGGAAGGTAATCAGGAGGGCCATGCAGTTGCATGGGAGCTGCAGTGGACAGAATGTTTTTCTGAGCTGCAAAATACTGGATCAAGACTCAGGCAGAAGAGGCCATTATGATGATTTGCTGGAGATCAGCTGTGTGCTTGCTATATTGCTGTTTATTTGCTCACGGTAGATGATTTTGTAGCTCTCTTGTGGGTTTAGAGCACATGACATGCACGCTACTAAGAATTTCTTAGCCCCTCAGTTCATAGAAGCAGAATCAGGCATTATAAATCCAATTTCTTGGCTTGAGAAGATGAGTTTTTATTCGGTGTTTGTTATCAAATTTGTGTTTCAGTATTGAAAAGAATGGGGCTCAGTTCTGTTACCCGTGTTGAGGGACAACTGCTAGATGCGGTGAACCCAGAGACCTCTGTGTGATTGTGTGTGTCCATGTGTTTGTCTCCGTATCTGTGTATGGGTACACAGAGCAGATCTACAGTATGAGCATACCCCCTGCACTTTAAATTCTGACACTTGTCTCCACACCTCAGACCACTGTACGGTTTCTGTATTGTGAGGAAAATACAGTTAGAATACTGAAACTCTCAGACCCAGGATTCTCCCTAGGCCAATATATCCTGACATCTGTAAAAGTTTTGCCTGCTGTATTTTACATTCTTGCACCTTTTTTACCACCACAAAAGCAGTGAATAATGCAGGTGAAGCTGTCCTGAGTCTTTTGAGAAAATCACTAATTAACTCCTCACATGTCTTCCCCTTGTATTCATTCCCATAACTAACTAGCAACTGAAAAAGTAGGAATAACTCACCAGGGCTGAGCTGTGCTGATGGAACAGGATCAGGACTGTGGCCCTCAGTAACCTGGGACCATTTTCAGTCAGTGCACTTATAGGTTATGAGGATTCCTGAGTTCGCCTATGTATCTGGGGCTGCAATTACCTTGTCATCCACTAAGCGCTGACACATTCTGCAAAGGGACCATGATGCAATGTGAAGGAGCTGTAAATGTCAGTTCCAAGCTGGTCCTGAGGATTATAGACAGGGGAGTTAATTAGCATCGATGAGAACTTCCCTGAGTCAATTGCAATGAGAGGCATCTCAGATGCAGAAATGAGTAAATAAGTGGATCAACTATACAGTTGGCCTGGTCCCTTCAGCATCACATGCAGGAGATCTGTCACAATCATGACATAATTTATACTATTGATTCTAGATGAAGATTTGGATGCTGATAGACATGTGAATATTATAAAGACATAGATATATGCTCACTTCACATTTTTGGCAAACTGGGGAACACAGTCCTATGCAACTTCTCAAATTTGTACCCTTGTTTACATTTCATGGTGCTAAGGGTGCAGGGAGAATGAAGACCTAACATTCTTCTGAATCCATTTCAGTGTTTTCATTGAGGCTATTCTCTGAGTAGTTATAATCCAGAACCAGAAAACTTTGACTGAATAGAAGACCCAGTGGATAAAAGCACCTGTCATGAGATTAAATATTGAGATCCCCTGTAAAGGCCAGACACGAGGGCAGGTGTCATACTCCTGGTGTTCTAAAGTTGAGATAGGATGTCATGATTGGGAAGTCATGATTGAAGTATCCTTGAAAGTCTGTCTGACTGTTAGGTGGGTTTCTTTATACAAGTTTGAATAGAAAGACCCACATCAAATTATGTTCCCTAACTGCCAGATGTGTAAGATGCAAGCATGTGCTACATTAGGATACATGCCTACAAATACACACACACAAACATGGAGATACAGACACACAGAACGAGACAGAGAAACAAAGACAGAGTTAGAGAGAGATTGAACATACTATCTGAAACTACCCTTACTCCTTACCCACTTATAAGATTAAAATTTTCACAATGTTTCTATTCTAAAATTTTCTGTCAGTGCTTTTTTATCCCTTCATGGAATGGATATAACAATGTAGATCCAACTCACAATAGACTCAAAGAATTCCATCTGCCTCAGCCTCCCCATTGCTGTGATTAAAAGTCTTGCATCAACACAGATGACAAGTGTTCATGTTCAAGAAGAGAAGTTTGTTTTCTATCAAGGCCCTCACTCATGTAAATACAGCTCTAAATACAAACCACATTTTCAGGTGGTATAGAGCAACTCAGAACAGAGACTGATTTCAAATTTGTTTCCCAGGAATGATAGCTTCTATGTGGACATTAAAGTTCAACTTTCGACTTCAATATGGTTGACATTGCCTGGGATTGGTTTGGCAAATGAGGGGAAGCATGGCCCCCTAACAATTATCAAATTCTCATACTCTTTTTTTGTGGCTGCTGGGAATTGACCAGGATCCCCTGGAAGAGAATTAAGTGCACTAAACTACTGAGTCATCTCTCTACCCCCTCTCATATTCTTAATGAAACTCCAAGATGTCCTGTTCAATTCATCCTCAGGCCAGACAAAATTTTTTCCTCTTTCTCTATCCTGACAGCAAGACCTCAACTGCTGCCAAGTTTGACTAGATGGATTTTAAACAATTGTGTTTGAATGTCTCCTCTCTGGCAGATGATTCCTAAAGTCATGAGCAGCAGTAGCAAGTGTTATTTCTTCATGGCTGCTTGTTTTTCTATTTGAAGAAGATGGAATCACATACAGATGGAATATCAATAATCTAATGTTTGACATGTGACAATAATGCTATTTGGAACTGGTTGTGTTATGACAGATACAGTATTAAGATGACTGTCTCCAAAATTTTACTTTCTCCTCTAGCACTGGTACTTGAAAATACAGTCACATCTATGGCTCATGTTTTTGGCTCTAATTAACTTTCTGATATACTGGGTGATACTGGAGAAATTCTAGAATCTTTTCAGTTTCTGTGCTTTTGCAGAAGAGTGTAATATTGAAAATTAATGAATGTATAGACAAGGGGGATGTATGGGGAGATGAGATTTGCATGGGAATCTAAATTAATTTTGTGGATCAAACAAAACTGAATACATGGTACTTAAACCATGATATGGATATGCAAAGAACCAAGTAAAGGAAACTCTAAAGGAAGAGTGTATATATGGGAAGGAGAAGAGACAGCAAAGCAGATGATGCATCTGATGACTTTCTCTTTTAAGTAATTGGAAGGCACAGATTGAACTGAGACTGTTGGAGAGGACAGGAGAAGATACAGGAGCTCTTAGAAATGAACAGAGCTGATCAAAAAGATGATATTCACTGGGGAGATCTATGCAGAATATTGAAATGATAAAAAGGAAATCTTGCTTGTTTTGTGTTTTTTTTTAGTTTCATGAAATGTAAAATGGCCTTAAACATTTTGTTCCTCAGGCTAGCCTTAACTGATCTCCTTTTCATTATACATGACCAGAAATGGCATGAAGCACATGGAAAACAATGAGAATATCATGAGATTGGAATCAAAGGCCGTTAACCATACCTGTTGTTTAAAAAAAGGTAGATCTTAGACCCGATTTCCTCCAGCTCGCCCTCTCTCAGAGCCCTTGGCTTGGGGAATGCAAACAGGTCAACTCCCAGCCCCAACCGGACAGATGGCAAAGTGACCAGAAGACTGCAGAGAGAGCTGGTACACTGCAGCCCACACTCAGGGCAGATAACAGAGGTGAGCACTGTGTCCCCATCTTAGACACTATTTCCTCCCTCTCGCAATCTTGATCCCCTGGCTTGGGGACAGCAGCCAGGTTGACACCCCTGGAAGGACTACAAAGCAACAAATAGCCTGCAGAGAGAGCTGCTCCACTTCCACCCAAACAAAGGGCAGAGGGCAGACAGCAGGGGCCAGAAAGTATTGGATTTGCTTGTACCCACCAAATGGGAATACTGGTCACCTACCAACTAGGAGAGGAAGAGACTCTACACCCACTGGAAGAAGTGATGGGGAAAGGGCAATATAAGAACACAGTCAGAAACAGAAAAACAAATATGACACCACCAGATTCTAGAGATTCTACACCAGTAAACCTGAATACCACAATGCAGATGAAGCAGAAGGGAATGACTTTAAAAACAACTTCATAAAAATGATAGAGGCCCTCAAAGAGGATGCGAGGAAATCCCTTAAAGAAATGTAAGAAAAAAACCAAAAAATGAATGAGATAGAAGAAAAAACAAACCAAAAATTCCAAAAAATGGAAGAAAGGGAGGAAAACATTAAGCAAAAATTAAAAGAAACAATTCAAACAATGTAAGGATGGAAAGCTGACATGAAGACAATAAAAAATAACATAGTTTGAGGGAATGCTGGAAATCAAAAAACTTTGGAAGTGGACAGGTACTACAGACATAAGCATAAACAGCAGAATACAAGAGATGGAACAAACACTAGGAGAAATAGGTCATCAATCAAAGAAAATCTGAAGTCCAACAAATCCCTAACACAAAATATCCAGGAAATATGGGACCCTGTGAAAAGACCAAACCTAAGAATAATAGGTACAGAACAAAGTGAAGACACCCAACTCAAAGGGACAGAAAACATATTAAACAAAATCATAGAAGAAACTTTCCCAGCCTAAAGAAAGACATGCCAATGAAGGAACAAGAAGCTTACAGAATACCAAATAGTGTGGATCACAAAAAAGTCCCCTCATGACATAATAATCAAGACCCCAAGCATAAAAAGTAAAGAAAAATACTTACAGCAGCTAAGGAAAAATTGTCAAATGACATATAAAGGCAAACCTATCAGAATTACACCTGACTTCTCCATGGAAACTCTGAAAGCCAGAAGGTCCTAGATATTCTATCAACATTAAGAAACCACGGAATCCAACCGAGACTACTGAACCCAGCAAAACCTTCAATCACTGTAGATGGAGAAAACTGAATATTCCATGGCAAAATCAGATTTAAACAATACATATCTACTAACCCAGCTGTACAGAAAGATCTGGAAGGAAAACTCCAGTCCAAAGAAGTTAACTACAACCAGAAAAACATAGGAAACAGATAATCCCACTTTACCAATACCCAAAAGAGAAAAGGGGTGGAAATCCACATACAATTCCACCAAGACCAACCATTCCAAAAACAAATGAGAACCAGCAATCAAAGGTTATTAATATGACACAATATTTATGATCTTAATTCACTCATAAAAAGACACAGGCTGAAAGAAAGAATTTGAAGACAGTACCTGTCCTTCTGCTGCATCAAGAAACACACCTCAGCCCCAGAGACAGACTTTACCTCAGAGTTAATGGTTTGGAAAAGATTTTCCAATCAAATGGCCCCAAGAAACAAGCAGGAGTAGCATTTCTAATATCTAACAAACTAGACTTTAAACTGAAATCAATCACAAGAGAGGAAGGAGGACATTTCACATTCATCACAGTAAGAATCCACTAAGATGAAGTCTTGATTCTCAACATCTAAGCTCCAAATACAAAGGCATCGAAATTTGTAAAATAAACATTACTAAAACTCAAACCACATATAAAAACTCATACACTAATAGAGGGAGACTTCAACAACCCACTGTCACCACTAGGCAGGACTATAAGACAGAAAGTTAACAATGAAACAAAGGAACTAATAGTAATTATAACCCAATTGGGTTAGGATTACTTGCATTACAGATAAGCTCAGACAAAAGCAAAAGAGAATACGTGTGAAATTATGTTCCTCTTGATTTTAAAGACAAATCTCTCTGATTGAGTTTTCCAGAAAATTACTGACATATCTTTCAGGTTTAACAACACATCTTTCTTGTCTACCATCTTCCTCCTTTATGTTCTAAGCCATATAAATATGGGTTTAGCACTGAGTGTCTAGACAGCTGCATTTTATAGATATGCAATGAAAGTGACATTTTTTTCATTCAAAGACAAGTGAAATGTCCTCAACAGAGATATAACTGTCTTTTTCCACAACATAACTCACCTGTGGGAATTTGTAGACCTGCAGAAGTGTCCCTAAGAGGGCAGATGTTGTCCATTATGTTCCCATGAGTACAGCAGCTGCCTTGTTCTCCTTTTTACATTTATAATTAGGGGATAGTACAGCCCTGTGAGCCAAATAATAACATTCATAATAATTTGCATATCATTGTATGGGATATTATAGAAATCAAACCCCAGAGATATGTTTGGTAGAAGGTATGGGATTCTGTTGATCTCCTCAATATCAAAATCCAGAGAGAGAAGAAACTTATAGTTCTTAAAATTATACCTGCATTGGTAACATGGAAGTACCCAAGAAGGCATAGACTATAGTCATCTACAGGTTTTATTCCATATATTTTCTAGTTCAAATGTCAATGTTTACCTAAAATTCACATTTTATCTATTTCTTCAAGTAACTGGAATTCAGATGAGAATATTACGTTGATAATATGATATAAGGTCGTATTTGTGAAACTCTCAATTTTGGCAGTTCAAAAAGAGGTCTCATTATATTTTTCTATGTTTGATACACTAAAATTCTCTATGGATGTGAACAATTATACCCACAAAACAACACATATACTGCCTCACTTATGTTCGTTTTATTTTCTACAGTTTTCATAGCACATACTCTTTGATTAAGGCTAACAATTTCCTAAGAAAATATCCTAATTGGTACAGAGTTAATGCAAAACATCTAGAGAAAGAGTTGCCTTATTTTGAAACATAGTTTTGTTTGATTTTATAATATTTGCATCATTTATATACATCTATTCTCCCTGTGTATGAAAGTATAAGAATTTTAAATATTATGAGGACAACACAAAATACAAATTTCAGGAGTGGTCATTGATTTCCTAGCACTTCAAATGGCTTATTTTAGAGTTCTCACTCCATTAAATACTTCCCAGGGTTTCTTGTGTATTTTCCCATTACAGTACATGATCCATCCATTACATACACACTCATACAGTTTTTGGGAATCTGAACTCTGTTAATCTCATTAGTATTTGAAGCCTTTTGCTTTCTGTCACATTTTATCTTAATATCTATGTGTCCAATTAAGAAAAGATTGTTTTAAGAAACCTAACAGACCATAGACTGGCAAAGATAACTTTCATTTTAGTTGGTGATTATTGGAGTTCAAGACACACCACCTGCAAAATTAGGCTACTACCAATGCCCTTATTGACTTTCAGAAAAAGAAGGTAAGACTCAGTTGTTAAAGACTCCACACATTTAAGAGTCAGGATGTGAAAGAATCAATACCTATTTGGCACAAAACCTCTGCACAGAGGTTTGGTTCTTGTAGTTATTCAAAGAGACATGCAGGCTTCCTCTCCAGAAAAGCGAGTAAGAGTGTTACCCAATTATAAGGCAAATAGTCTACTAAAAGAGAAACATGGAAAGATATTCTGATAGGTGCAATTACATCACTTATGGCCTGGGATATTCTACATTTGAATAACTGGGAAAAAAAGCTCCTGGACATGAAGAATTCCATGTCTGGTACTTTGTATTTTGACATCTACCTGTGACTGGTGAGGCCATTAAGTCTAGAGCAGATTCAATTTCTGCCACTTTATTAAGCCAGTGTAAGCTCTAACTGAATTTTAAATACTTAAAATTGCATCCCCATATAAGTTTTATTATCACCTTCTTTTAATAAAGCTACTTTATGCAGCTACTTAGACCATTACACAATGTCACTACTGGATAAAATTGGGTACTTCATATTAACGCATTTACTACATAACACCTACACCTAAGGCTCAAAGATCATTTCTGAAGAGGAGCCGAATGTTCAGAGCTAGAGGACCAGAACATCTGCTGCAATATAGCTTGTTATAAATAAAAAAGTGAATACTTATTGGGTTGTCGAGTGAGAGGCTGAAGTTGGAATTGTTGGGAGTTTTGAAGATTTGAATAATTGTATTATGTTATATGAAACTGACTAAGAATTAATTAAATACAACTTACAATACGGTATTTTTCAAATTATCCCAGGCTCTGAATATTAGCATAGTTGAAGCATAAGAAAAAGACATTAAAGCCAACTCTATGATGATGAGATTTTTCTTTAAAGAGGAAATGTTAAATCACTTTAAAAGTCCAGGCAAAGAAACAATTAGAGAGATCCATAAATTGTTTAACAACTAAGGAAAAAGAAAGAGTTGCAGAAAACAGGAAGAGTTGTCCAATATCTGCAATTGCAAATAGAAGCAATAATGAAAACTCACAGTGAGGGAATTCTGTCCTGGCTTTCAAATATGTAGACCATGCTGGCCACACTTGTGGTAATCCTGCTACATTCCAAAAGCTGGGATTACATTTTTGAGGTCAGTATATCTTTTCTGGTTCTTTGTATCTGCTAATATATGTCTAAATTATTGATTTTGTATTGTAGCAAATATGAAATTTGCTAACAAATGTAGTTCTTTCTTAGTGGTATATGATCATTGGGATGGACAGTTCCTCTTTTTAGTTTGAAATTAAAAATTTCTAGCTCAGTTGACTAAAATAAATGATACATTTTCAGTCCTATGGAAGTATACAGAGTTTATGTGTGTTTCAGTGAAGCTATTATTTCTTTTTGGTAACAGTAAAAATGTACCAAGAAATCCAATCAAATACAAAATTAAGAAAGTTTTAAACTGGGAAGTGGTGATGCCTGCCTTAAATACCAGCACTCAGGAGGTAGAGGTGAGTGGATCTGTGTGAGGTTGAGACCAGCATGGTCTACCAGAGCTAGTTCCAGGACAGGTTCCAAAGTCACAGAGAAACCCTGTGTAGAAAACCCTCCCCCCAAAAAGGGAATTTTTCCTGCAGCCACAGTGTATGTTCTTTTGGCCACTGAGAACATATTTGATACTTGTAGGGACATTCAGTGACTTCTTTTGTCACAGCATTAGACCTGCTTAGTTAGCTGACTTGGGATTACTTGGTGTTTATAATGAATTTAGCAGCACAAATTAAAAATGAGGTGAGCTAAGATTAAGCATAGTCATAATCCCCGAGTGTCCTTTTCTCTAATTCAGTGTAGTGAAACTGTGTATGCAACCCTGGACTTGTTTTATACTATTATTGCTTCTTTATGTTTCTATTACAGCCCAAGCCATTGTGTAGTCACTCCTGCTCCACATTTGTCTTAGCAAATTTCCTACTAGAAGACATTCCTTTTATTTATGTTTGAACTTTGCCTGCATGTGTTACATCTGTGTCTCACTGGAATTTCTGGAGCCTATAGAGGCCACATTCCATACAACTGGAATTATAGTTGGTCGTGTGCTTCTTCGTGAACTCTAGAAATCAAACCTACATCCACTAGAAAAATAAGCAGTGTTTTTTGTTTGTTTATTTTTTTTGGATTTTCGAGTCTAACAAGTGTTAGTAACTGCTGACATTTTCTCGCATTCCTCAATTTTTGCCTCCACCTTAGGAAATCTGTTTAACGTGGTCTCTATATGACATTATTGCTAGTGTTTGTTTAGTTTAGTTTTTAGAGACAGGTTCTCAGGTAGCCCAGAGTAATCTTTGCCTCGTTTGAATCTGGGGACATCTGACCCTTCTTCTATTGTTTCAAGAAATGCTGGGATTGCAGGTGTGCACCATGACCACAGCTGTTACACTTGTAGTTGGTAATAGGAAATCAGGGCAAACACTCCTGCAACATATTGAGCTATAATCGAAACTTTGTTATCGTGCCAAAATAGCAATCTGTGATTTGCATAGATGTTTTAATTTTATACTATAGGCCTCGGGTAATCAGACACTGTTACTGTATGTCATCCACCTGTAAATATGTTGACAAATTGTGCTCTATAATTTTCATTCTTGAGAATCACCACTTTAATTTAAACCAGTAGTTTATCTTTTTGAGATTTCATTTCTGAATTGAGTAAGGCAAACTGAGAGTCACTTTGAATCGAAAAAATGAGAATACCAGTACTACATGAGCAAAGTTTGCCTCTTACCCATTTTACAAGAAGTTGATATTTGAAATTAAAACCATTAAAATCATAAAGGCTTTCCTCATTCAGCCATGCCTGAATGTTTAAAAGCCTTGGAGTTTGATTTCATTGCTTTATGTTGCAAAGCAACTGGACAGGTAATCACATCAGATATTCACTTGAGAACACGTTGCCTACAATTTCACTTTATTTTCATTGAGTTCAGTGATATCAAGATTTAAACATATCCTCCTTGATAAAGGACTGAGGTAAAAACTGAGTGATTTAAGAGGTTCTGAAATAGTTTATCTTGAAGGAAAACATTTCTTTCTTTCTTTCTTTTTTTTTTTTTGCTTGATTGAAATGGTTGAAGTGGGAAAACCCACTTTTTTTAAAATTTATTTTTCAGTTTAAATTTAGATAAGAAGCAAGGTTGCTTCAAAAGTCAGTTCCAGGTCCCTCTCCATTTCCCTGCCCTCCTCCTGTGCCCTATCCCCAACCACCCTGATTATCCCCTCATTTCCCCAGGGAGGGTGAGGCCCTCCATGGGGGTGTCCATAGTCTGTCATTTCATATAGGGCAGGGCCTAGATCCTACCCCAAGAGTTCAGGGTGAGAGTGCACCTCACATTGTTGGATGGGAGTCCAAAATCCACGTGTATACTCGGGATGGGTAATGATCTGCTGCCCAAAGCTCAGTAGATTACCTAGGCCTCCTCACTGACACTCACATTCAGGGGCTCTTGATCAGAACCATGCTGGATTCCCAGGCATCAGCCTGGGATTCAAGAGTTAACATTTGTCAGGTAAGCTGTTTCTGGGGGTTAAACCAGCCCAGTCTTAATCCCTTTGATCATCAGTCCTCCCTCTCTGTTACTGGCATTCTTGAGTTCAGCTCAGTACTTAACGAAGGGAGTCTGCCTCTCTTCGATCAGCCACTGAATCAAGTTTGTGTTTCCCAGACACTCTGGCCATGGTATTGTAGGATGGCTCTCCCCAGATCTATGTCTAAAATCCATATATGAGAGAGTACATGCCATGTTTCTCTTTTTGTGAATGGGTTACCTCACTCAGGATGGTTTCTTCTAGTGTCATCCATTTGCCTGTGAATCTCAGGATTCCATTGTTTTTTTTTTTCTGCTGAATACTACTCCCTTGTGTAAGTGTACCATATTTTCTCTATCCACTATTCAGTTGAGGGACATCTAGGTTGCTTCCAATTCTGTCTATTACAAATAATGCTGCTATGAACATAGTGGAACAGACATCTTTGTTGTATGAATGGGCATCTTTTGGATATATGCCTAAGAGTGGAGTTGCTGGGTCTTGTGGTTGGTTTATCCCATTTTTCTGAGGAATCTCCATACTGATTTCCAAAGTGGCTGAACCAGTTGGCATTCCCACCAGCAATGGAGGAGTGTCCCCCTTTTACCAAATACTCTGCAGCATAAATTGTCGTTGGTGTTTTTGATTATTGCCATTCTGACAGGAGTGAGATGGTATCTCATAGTTGATTTGATTTGCATTTCCCAGATGGCTAAGGATGTTGAGGACTTTCTCAAGTGCCTCTCAGCCATTTCATACTCCTCTAATGAAAATTCTCTATTTAGTTCTGCAGCCCACTTTTAATTGGGTCCTTTGATGTTTTAGAGACTTGCCTCTTGAGTTCTTTGTAAATTTTGGAGATCAACCCTCTGTCAGATGTGGGATTAGTGAATATTCTTTCCCATTCTGTGGGCTGCCTTTTAGTCTCGCTGACTGTGACCTTTGCCTTACAGAAGCTTCTCAGTTTCAGGAGGTCCCATTTATTAATTGTAGATCTCACTGTCTGTGGTACTGGTGTTATGTTCATGAAGCTGTCTCCTGTACCAATTCGTTCAAGGGTACCACCCATTTTCTTTTCTAAGAGGTTCAGAGTGGCTGGATTTATGATGAGGTCTTTGATCCATTTGGACTTAAGTTTTGTGCATGGCAATAAACATGGATCGATCCGCATTCTTCTACATGCCAGCCTCCAGTTATGCCAGCACCATTTGTTGAAGATGCTTTCTTTATTCCATTGTATATGTTTAGCTTCTTTGTCAAAGATCAGATGTTCGTACGTGTATGGGTTAATACCCGGGTTTTCAATTTGATTCCATTGGTCTACCTGTCTATTTTTGTGCCAATACTAAGCTGTTTTCAGGACTATAGCTCTATAATAGAGCTTGAGGTCAGGGATGGTGATGCCTCCAGACGTTGCCTTGTTGAACAACGTTGTTTTGGCTATCCTGGGTCTTTTGTTTTTCCATACAAAATTGATTATTGTTCTTTCAAGGTCTGTGAAGAATTGTGCTGGGATTTTAATGGGTATTGCATTGAATCTGTAGATTGCTTTTGGCAGGATTGCCATTTTTATTATATTGATCCTACCTATCAAAGAGCATGGGAGATCTTTCCATTTTCTGAGGGCTTCTTTAATTTCTTTATTTAAAGATTCAAAGTTCTTACAATACAGGTCTTTCACTTGTTTGGTTAGCGATACCCCAAGGTATTTTATGTTGTTTGTGGCAATTGTAAAGGGTGATGTTTCTCTGATTTCTTTTTCAGCCCTTTTATCATCTGTAGATGATAGGGCTACTGATTTTCTTGAGTTGATCTTGTGGCCTACCACTTTGCTGAAGGTGTTAATCAGCTGTAAGAGTTCCACGGTAGAGTTCTTTGGGTCATTGATGTAAACTATCATATCATCTGCAAACAGTGAAAGTTTGACCTCTTCCTTCCCAATTTGCATCCCCTTGATCCCCATTTGTTATCGTATGGCAATAGCTAGACTTCAAGTACCATGTACAAAAGGTATGGAGAGAGTGGACAGCCTTGTATTGTTCCTGATTTTAGAGGAATTGCATTGAGTTTCTGTCCATTCAGTTTGAGGTTGGCTGTTGGTTTACTGTATATAGCTTTTATTATGTTTAAGTATGTCCCTGTTATTCCAGATCTCTCCAAGACCTTTATCATGAAGGGGTGTTGGATTTTATCACAGGATTTTTCAGCATCTAGTGAGAAGATCATGCAATTTTTTTTTCAGCTTGTTTATATGGTGGATTAAGTTGATGGATTTTCGTATGTTGAACCATCCCTGCATCCCTGGGATGAAACCTACTTGATCGTGGTGAATGATTGTTTTGACGTGTTCTTGGATCCGATTTGCCAGTATTCTATTGAGCATTTTTGCATCAATGCTCATGAGGGATATTGTTCTGAAGTTCTCTTTCTTAGTTGTATCTTTGTGTGGCTTGGGGATCAAGGTTATTGAAGCCTCATAGAAAGAGTTTGGCAAAGACCCTTCTGCTTCTATTGTCTGGAATACTTTGACAAGAATTGGTATAAGCTGTTCTTTGAATTTCTGGTAGATTTCTGCACTGAGGCCGTCTGGACCTGGACTTTTTTTGGTTGGGAGACTTTTGATGACTGCTTCTATTTCCAAAAGGGTTATAGGTCTATTTAAATTGCTTATCTGTTCTTGATTTAGTTTTGGCAAGTGATAGCTATCCAGGAAGTCATCCATTTCCTTTAAATTTTCGAATTTTGTGGAGTACAGATTTTCAAAGTATGACCTAATGATTCTCTGGATTTCCTCAGAGTCTGTTGTTATGTCCCCCTTTTCATTTCTGAATTTTGTTAATTTGCTTGTTCACTCTCTGCTGTTTGGTAAGTTTGTACAAAGGTTTGTCTATCTTGTTGATTTTCTCAAAGGACCAATTCTTCATTGCATTGATGCTTGTATTGTTTTCCTGGTTCCTACTTTATTGACTTCAGTCCTCATTTGATTTTTTTCCTGGCATCTACTCCTCCTGGGGGAGTTTTTTTCTTTGTGTTCTAGAGCTTTCAGCTCTGATGTTAATTCTCTGGTATATCTGTTCTCCTGTTTCTTCATGTGAGCACTTAGTGCTATGAACTTCCCCCGTAGCCCTGCTTTCAAAGTGTCCCATAGGTTTGGGTATGTTGTGTCTTCATTCTCATTGAATTCGAGGAAGTCTTTAATTTCTTTTTAATTCCTCTTTGACCCAGGGATGGTGCAGCTGAGCATTATTCAATTTCCATGAGTTTGTAGGTTTTCTGCAATTTGTGTTGTTTTGAATTCTAATTTTAAAGCATGCTGGTCTGATAAGATGCATGGAGTTATTCCAATTTTTTTTTGTAGCTGCTGAGGTTTGATATGTTGCCAAGTATGTGGTTGATTTTTGAGAAGGTTCCATGTGGTGGTGAGAAGAAGGTATATTCTTTTTTTATGTGGATGAAATGTTCCATAGATGTCTGTTAATCCCAGTTGGATCATTACTTCTATTAGACCCTTTGCTTCTTTGTTGTGTTTCTGTCTGGTATTCTTGTCTAGTGGTGAGAGTGGTGTGTTGAAATCTCCCACTATAACTGTGTGGAGCTTTAGATGTGATTTAAGTTCTAATAATCTTTCTTTTACGAATGTGGATGCCTTTGTATTTGGGGCATTGATGTTCAGGATAGACACTTCATCTTGGTGGGTTTCACCTGTGATGAATATGTAATGTCCTCCTTCATTTCTTTTGATTGATTTTTTTCTTTATTTTATTTATTTTTATTATATTTTATTTTCAGTTTAAATTTAGATAAGAAATGAGGTTGATTCACAAGTCAATTCCAGGTCCCTCTCCCATTCCCTCCCCTGCTCCCGTGCCCTATCCCCATACCCCCTCCCCCCGTTATCCCCTCATTCCCTCAGGGAGGGTGAGGCCTTCCATGTGGGTGTCTATAGTCTGTCATTTCATATAGGGCAGGGCCTAGACCCTTCCCCAAGAGTTCAGGGTGAGAGTGCACCTCACATTGTTCTATGTGAGTCCAAAGTCTATGTGTATACTTGGGATGGGTACTGATCTGCTGCCCAAGGCTCAATAGATTCCCTAGGCCTCCTCACTGACACCCAGATTCAGGGGGTCTTGATCAGTCCCATGCTGGATTCCCAGGCTGATGCCTGGGTTTCAAGAGTTAACCTTTCTCTGGTCAGCTGTTTCTGGGGTTAAACCAGCCCAGTCTTAATCCCTTTGATCATCAGTCCTCCCTCTCTGTAACTGGCTTTCTTGAGTTCAGCTCAGTACTTAACCAAGGGAGTCTGCCTCTTCTTCGATCAGCCACTAAATGAAGTTTCTCTTTCCCAGACTCTCTGGCCATAGGATTGTAGGCTGGCACTCCCCAGATCTATGTCTAAAATCCATATATGAGAGAGTACATGCCATATTTCTCTTTTTGTGACTGGGTTACATCACTCAGGATGGTTTCTTCTAGTGTCATCCTTTTGCCTGCGAATCTCATGATTCCATTTTTTTTCTGCTCAATAGTACTCCATTGTGTAGATGTACCACATTTTCTCTATCCATTCTTCGGTTGAGGCAGATCTAGGTTGTTTCCACGTTCTGGCTATTACAAATAAAGCTGCTATGAACATAGTGGAACACACATGTTTGTTGTATGAATGGGCATCTTTTGGATATATGCCTAAGAGTGGAGTTGCTGGATCTTGTGGTAGGTTTATTCCCATTTTTCTGAGGAATCTCCATGCTGATTTCCAAAGTGACTGAACCAGTTGGCACTCCCACCAGCAATGGAGGAGTGTCCCCATTTCACCACATCCTCTCCAGCATAAATTGTCATTGGTGTTTTTGATTTTAGCCATTCTGACAAGAGTGAGGTGGTATCTCAGAGTTGTTTTGATTTGCATTACCCGAATGGCAAAGGATTTTGAGCACTTTCTCAAGTGCCTCTCAGCCATTTTAGACTCCTCTATTGAAAACTCTCTATTTAGTTCTGCAGCCCACTTTTTAATAGGGTCCTTTGATGTTTTAGAGACTTGCTTCTTGAGTTCTTTGTAAATTTTGGAGATCAACCCTCTGTCAGATGTGGGATTAGTGAATATTTTTTCCCATTCTGTGGGCTGCATTTTTGTCTTGCTGACTGTGTCCTTTGCCTTACAGAAGCTTCTCAGTTTCAATAAGTCCCATTTATTAATTGTTGATCTCACTGTCTGTGCTACTGGTGTTATGCTCAGGAAGCTGTCTCCTGTACCAATTAGTTCAAGGGTACCTCCCACGTTCTCTTCTAAGAGGTTCAGTGTGGCTGGATTTATGTTGAGGTCTTTGATCCATTTGGACTTAAGTTTTGTGCATGGTGATAAACATGGATTGATCTGCATTCTTCTACATGCCAGCCTCCAGTTATGCCAGCACCATTTGTTGAAGATGCTTTCTTTATTCCATTGTATATGTTTAGCTTCTTTGTCAAAGATCAGATGTTCGTACGTGTGTGGGTTAATACCCGGGTTTTCAAGTTGATTCCATTGGTCTACTTGTCTATTTTTGTGCCAATACCAAGCTGTTTTCAGGACTATAGCTCTATAATAGAGCTTGAGGTCAGGGATGGTGATGACTCCGGACGTTGCCTTGTTGAACAGGGTTGCTTTGCCTATCCTAGGTCTTTTGTTTTTCCATACAAAATTGATTATTGTTCTTTCAAGGTCTGTGAAGAATTGTGCCGGGATTTTAATGGGGATTGCATGGAATCTGTAGATTGCTTTTGGCAGGATTGCCATTTTTACTACATTGATCCTACCTATCCAAGAGCATGGGAGATCTTTCCATTTTCTGAAGGCTTCTTTAATTTCTTTCTTTAAAGATTTAAAGTTCTTACAATACAGGTCTTTCACTTGTTTGGTTAGCATTACCCCAAGGTATTTTATGTTGTTTATGGCAATTGTACAGGGTGATGTTTCTCTGATTTCTATTTCCGCCCTTTTATCATCTGTATATAGTAGGCCTACTGATTTTATTAAGTTGATCTTGCAGCCTGCCTCTTTGCTGAAGGTGTTAATCAGCTGTAAGTGTTCCCTGGTAGATTTCTTTGGGTCATTGATGTAAATTATCATATCGTCTGCAAACCGTGAGTGCTTGACCTCTTCCTTCCCAATTTGTATCCCTTTGATCCCCCTTTGTTGTCGTATGGCAATACCTAGAACATCAAGTACCATGTTGAAAAGGTATGGAGAGAGTGGACAGCCTTGTTTTGTTCCTGATTTTAGAGGAATTGCGTTGAGTTTCTGTCCATTTATTTTGATGTTGGCTGTTGGTTTACTGTATATAGCTTTTATTATGTTTAAGTATGTCCCAGTTATCCCAGATCTCTCCAGATCTTTATCATGAATGGGTGTTCGATTTTGTCAAAGGATTTTTCAGCATCTAGTGAGATGATCATGTGATTTTTGTTTTTCAGCTTGTTTATATGGTGGATTACGTTGATGGATTTTCGTCTGTTGAACCATCCCTGCATCCCTGGGAGGAAACCTACTTGATCGTGGTGAATGATTGTTTTGATGTGTTCTTGGATCCGATTTGCCAGTATTTTATTGAGTATTTTTGCATCAATGTTCATGAGGGATATTGGTCTGAAGTTCTCTTTCTTAGTTGTATCTTTGTGTGGCTTGGGGATCAAGGTTATTGAAGCCTCATAGAAAGAGTTTGGCAAAGACCCTTCTGCTTCTAATGTGTGGAACACTTTGAGAAGAATTGGTATAAGCTTTTCTTTGAATTTCTGGTAGAATTCTGCACTGAAGCCATCTGGGCCTGGGCTTTTTTTTATTTGGGAGACTTTTGATGACTGCTTCTATTTCCATAGGGGTTATAGGTCTATTTAAATTGCTTATCTGTTCTTGATTTAGTTTTGGCAAGTGATAGTTATCCAGGAAGTCATCCATTTCCTTTAAATTTTTGAATTTTGTGGAGTACAGGTTTTCATAGTATGACCTAATGATTCTCTGGATTACCTCAGAGTCTGTTGTTATGTCCCCCTTTTCATTTCTGACTTTGTTAATTTGTGTGTTCTCTCTCTGCTGTTTGGTAAGTTTGGACAAAGGTTTGTCTATCTTGTTAATTTTCTCAAAGAACCAACTCTTCCTTGCATTGATTCTTTGTATTGTTTTCCTTGTTTCTACTTTATTGATTTCAGCCCTCAATTTGATTACTTCCTGGCGTCTACTCCTCCTAGTGAGTTTGCTTCTTTGTGTTCTAGAGCTTTCAGCTGTGATGTTAATTCTCTGGTATAACTGTTCTCCTGTTTCTTCATGTGAGCACTTAGTGCTATGAACTTCCCCCGTAGCATTGCTTTCAAAGTGTCCCATAGGTTTGGGTATGTTGTGTCTTCATTCTGATTGAATTCGAGGAAGTGTTTTATTTCATTTTTTATTTCTTCTTTGACCCAGGGATGGTGCAATTGAGCATTATTCAATTTCCATGAGTTTGTAGGTTTTTTGCAATTTGTGTTGTGGTTGAATACTTATTTTAAAGCATGGTGGTCTGATAAGATGCATGGAGTTATTCCAATATTTTTTAGCTGCTGAGGTTTGATATGTAGCCAAGTATGTGGTCAATATTTGCGAAGATTCCATGTGGTGGTGAGAAGAAGTTATATTCTTTTTTATGTGGATGAAATGTTCTATAGATATCTGTTAATCCCAGTTGGGTCATTACTTCTATTAGACCCCTTGCTTCTTGGTTGAGATTCTGTCTGGTATTCCAGTCTAGTGGTGAGAGTGCTGTGTTGAAATCTCCCACTATAACTGTGTGGGGCTTTAGATGAGATTTAAGTTCTAATAATGTTTCTTTAACGAATGTGGATGCCTTTGTATTTGGGGATTAGATGTTCAGGATAAACACTTCATCTTGGTGGGTTTCATCTGTGATGAGTATGTAATGACCTCCTTCATCTCTTTTGATTGATTTTATTTTAAAGTCCAGTTTGTTAAATATTAGGATTGCTACCCCTGCTTGTTTCTTGGGTCCATTTGATTGAAAATTGTTTTCCCAACCTTTAACTCTCAGGTAATGTCTGTCTTTGAGGGTGACGTGTGTTTCTTGTATGCAGCAGAAGGAAGGGTTCTGTCTTCGTATCCATTCTGCTGGTCTGTGTCTTTTTTTAATCATTTTTTATTTTAATTTGAAATAGCTGGTTTTACATGTCAATCCCAGTTCCTTTCCCTCCCCTCCTCCCACACTCCCCTTTCCCCCCACCCTCCCACCCTATTGCCAAATCCTTCCACATAGGGGATATCTAGAGTCTGCCATTTTACTCTGGGTAGAGTCCAGGCACTCCCCTAAGAGTCCAGGCTGAGAGAACATCCCTCTTTGTGCTGTAGGCACATGAAGACTGTTTGTATACCAGGGTTAGACACTGATCCACAGCTCAGGGCCCCATAGGTTGCCCAGGCCTTCTCGCTGACACTCACTTTTGGGGGGTCCAGATCAGTCCCATGCTGGCCTCCTCACTGTCGGTCTGGGGTCCAAGAGCTCTCCCCTGTTCAGATCAACTGTCTCTGATGGTTTTGCCAGCCCATTCTTTGCCAATTTGCTCATCACTCCTCTGTCTCTGTCACTGGGTTCCTTGGGTTCAGTTCAGTGATTAATTGTGTGTTTGCCTCTGCTTCCATCAGTCAAAGGATGAAGGCTCCCGGATGGTTATACACATCAAGTTCATTATCAGAAATGGGCATTCGAGGTGGTCTCTCCACTATTGCTTAGCTTGCCAATTGGTGTTATCCCTTTAGATCATTCGAGGTCGCTCGGTGCCTGATCTGTATTTGATCCTATGATTCCCTCTTCCCCCATTCTACCCCCACCCCCTCAACTTCGTGTTCCCCCATGACCACCTCTCTTCCTCTTCTCCCCCTCTCTTCTTCCCAGGTCCCACTCCCCCCCACCACTTGCCATGTTCCCCATCCATTCAGGGGATCTTGTCTCCATCCTCTTCTCTTGGATACTATGCATATATGCATATTTTTTTGTTATTTCCTGTTTCCCAGACTATCTATCAGTGGAAGTGCAGACTGGCACTATCCTGATTCATGTCTAAAATCCATATATGAGTGAGTACATACCTTGTTTGTCTTTTTGTGGCTGGGTTACCTCACTCAGGATGGTTTCTTCCAGTACTATCCTTTTCCCTGTGAATTTCAAGATTCCATTGTTTTTTTTCTGCTGAGTAATACTCCATTGTGTAAATGTACCACATTTTCTCTATCCACTCTTCAGTTGAGGGGCATCTAGGTTGCTTACAGTTTCTGACAATTACAAATAATGCTGCTATGAACATAGTGGAGCAGATGCCTTTGTTGTATGAATTTGCCTCATTTGGATATAAGCCTAAGAGTGGAATTGCTGGGTCTAGTGGTATATTAATTCCCATTTTCCTGAGGAATCTCCATACTGATTTCCAAAGAGGCTGTATGAGTCGGCACTCCCACCAGCGGTGGAGGAGTGTTCCTCTCTGTCCACATCCTCTCCAGCATAAATTGTCTTCGGTGTTTTTGATTTTAGAAATGCTGACAGGAGTAAGATGATATCTCAGAGTTGTTTTGATTTGCATTTCCCTGATGGCTAAGGATGTTGGGCACTCTTAAGGGTCTCTTGGCCATTTTAGCCTCCTCTACTGAGAATTCTCTATTTAGCTCTGTACCCCACCTTTTAATTGCATCCTTTGGTGTTTTGGAGACTTGTTTCTTGGGTTCTTTGTAAATTTTGGAGATTAGCCCTCTGTCAGATGTAGGGTTAGTGAATATCTTTTCCCATTCTGTGGGCTGCCTTTTTGTCTTTTTGACTGTGTCCTTTGCCTTACAGAAGCATTTAGTTTCAGAAGGTCCCATTTGTTAATTGTCGATCTCAGTGCCTGTGCCGCTGTGTTATGTTTAGGAAGTGGTCTCCTGTACCAACTCGTTGAAGAGTATCTCCCAATTTCTCTTCTAAAAGTTTCAGTGTGGCTGGATTTATGTTGGGATCTTTGATCCATTTGGACTTAAGTTTTGCACAAGGCGATAAACATGGATCTATCTGCAGTCTTCTGAATACTAGTACCCAGTTATGCCAGCACCATTTGTTGAAGATGCTTTCTTTTTTCCATTGTACAGTTTTAGCTTCTTTGTCAAAAATCAAGTGTTTATAGGTATGTGGGTTAAAATTAGAGCTTTCAATTCGGTTCCATTGGTCTACCTGCCTATATTTCTGCCAATACCAAGCTGTTTTCAGGACTATAGCTCTATAATAGAGCTTGAAGTCAGGTATGGTGATGCCTCCTGAAGTTCCTTTATTGTATAGGGATGTTTTAGCTATCCTGGGCCTTTTGTTTTTCCATATAAAGTTGATTAATGTTCTTTCCAGGTCCTTGAAGAATTGTGATTGAATTTTGATAGGGATTTCATTGAATCTGTAGACTGCTTTTGGCAAGATTGCCATTTTTATTATGTTGATCCTACCAATCCAAGAACATGGGAGATCTTTCCATTTTCTGGTATCTTCTTTGATTTCCTTCTTTAAAGACACAAAGTTCTTGATATACAGGTCTTTAATTTCCTTGGTTAACATTATCCCCAGATATTTGATGTTGTTTTTGGCTATTGTAAAGGGTGATGTTTCTCTGATTTCTTTCTCAGTCATTTCATCATCTGTATATAATAGGGCCACTGATTTTTTTGAGTTTACCTTGTATCCTGTCACATTGCTGAAGGTGTTTATCAGCTCTAGGAGTAACCTTGCGGAGTTTTTGGGGTCACTTATGTAAACTACCATATCATCTGCAAATAGTGAAAGTTTGACTTCTTCTTTTCCTATTTGTATCCCCTTTATCTCCTTTTGTTGTCTTATTGCTGTAGCTAGAACTTCAAGTACAATATTGAAGAGATATGGAGAGAGTGGACAGCCTTGTCTTGTTCCTGATTTTAGAGGAATTGCTTTGAGTTTCTCTCCATTTAGTTTGATGTTAGCTGTTGGTTTACTGTATATTGCTTTTATTATATTCAGGTACATTCCTGTTATCCCTGATCTCTCTAGGACCTTTATCATGAAGGGGTTCTGGATTTTGTCAAAGGCTTTTCCAACATCTAGTGAGATGATCATGTGGTTTTTCTTTCGCAGATTGCTAATATGGTGGGTTACATTGATAGATTTTCTAATGTTGAACCATCCCTGCATTCCTGGGATGAAGCCTACTTGATCATGGTGGATGATTTTTCTGATGTGTTCGTGAATCCGGTCTGTGAGTATTTTATTGAGTATTTTTGCATCAATGTTCATGAGGGAAATTGGTCTATAGTTCTCTTTCTTAGTTGTGTCTTTGTGTGGCTTGGGTATCAAGGTAATTGTAGCCTTGTAGAAAGAGTTTGGCAGGGAGCCTCCTCATTCTATTGTGTGGAATACTTTGAGGAGTATTGGAATTAGCTCTTCTTTGAATTTCTGGTAGAATTCTGCACTGAAGCCATCTGGGCCTGGGCTTTTTTTATTTGGGAGACTTTTGATGACTGCATCTATTTCATTAGGGGTTATAGGTCTGTTTAAATTGTTTATCTTTTCTTGATTTAGTTTTGGCAAGTGATATCTATCCAGGAAATTGTCCCTTTGCTTTAAGTTTTCATATTTTGTGGAGTACAGATTTTCAAAGTATGCCCTGATGATTCTCTGGATTTCCTCAGAGTCTGTTGTTATGTCCCCTTTTTCATCCCTGATTTTGTTAATTAGCATGCTCTCCCTCTGTCTTTTGTTTCATTTGGACAGAGGTTTATCTATTTTGTTGATTTTCTCAAAGATCCAACTCTTTGTTTCATTGATTCTTCTCAGTGTTTTTCTGGTTTCTACTTGATTGATTTCAGCCCTCAATTTGATTATTTCCTGGCATCTGCTCCTCCTGGGGGAGTTTGCTTCTTTTTGTTCTAGAACATTCAGCTGTGCTATTAATTCTCTAGTATGACTGTTCTCCAGTTTTTCATGTGGGCACTTAGTGCTATAAACTTTCCTCTCAGCACTGCTTTCAAAGTGTCCCATAAGTTTGTGTTGTTGTGTCTTCATTCTCATTGAAATCGAGGAAGTCTTTAATTTCATTTTTATTTGTTCCTTTACCCAGGGATGGTGCAATTGTGCATTGTTCAATCTCCGTGAGTTTGTAGGGTTTCTGCGATTTGTGTTATTGTTGAATTCTAATGTTAATGCATGGTGGTCTGATAAGATGCAGGGGGTTATTCCAATTTTTTTGTATCTGTGGAGATTTGCTATTTTTCCTATTATGTGGTCAATTTTAGAGAAGGTTCCATGTGGTGCCGAGAAGAAGGTATATCCCTTTGTATTTGGGTGGAATGTTCTATAGATGTCTGTTAAACCCAGTTGGTTCATAACTTCTATTAGTTCTTTTGTTTCTTTTTTAAGTTTCTGTCTAGAGGTCCTGTCTAGCAGTGAGAGCGGAGTGTTGAAGTCTCCTACTATTAGTGTGTGATATTTTATGTGCATTTTGAGCTTTAGTAATATTTCTTTCACGAATGTAGGTGCCTTTGTATTTGGGGCATAGATGTTTAAAATTGAGACTTCGTCTTGATGTATTTTTCCTGTGATGAATATGAAGTGTCCTTCTTCATCTCTTTTGACTGATTTTAATTTGAAGTCTAATTTGTTAGATATTAGGATTGCTACACCCGCTAGTTTCTTGGGACCGTTTGATTGGAAGGTCTTTTCCCAACCCTTTTCTCTGAGATAACGTCTGTCTTTGATGTTGAGATGTGTTTCTTGTATGCAGCAGAAGGAAGGATTCTTTCTTCGTATCCATTCTGCTAGTCTGTGTCTTTTTATACGCAAGTTGAGGCCGTTGACATTGAGGGATATTAATGACCATTGATTGATGATCCTTGTTTGTGCTTGATTTATTGTTAGTGAAGTTATTTTGTGTAGTTTCTCCTCCCTTTTTCTTTTGGTGTTTTGTAAAGTGTGATTATATATTGCCTGTGTCTTTGTGAATGTAGTTATCTTCCTTGGCTCTAGGTTTTCCTTCTAGCACTTTCTGTAGAGCTGGATTCACGGATAAGTATTGTTTAAATCTGGCTTTGTCATGGGATATTTTGTTTTCTCCATCTATGGTAATTGAGAGCTTTGCTGGATATAGTAGTCTTGGCTGGCATCTTTGTTCCTTTAGCATTTGTAGGACATCTATCCAGGATCTTCTGGCTTTCCTCGTTTCCATTGAGAAGTCCGGTGTAATTCGGATAGGTCTGCCTTTGTATGTTACTTGGTCTTTTTTTTAGCTGCTCTTATTATTTTCTCTTTACACTGTAGGTTTGATGTTTTGATTATTATATGGTGAGGTGACTTCTTTTTCTGGTCCTGCCTATTTGGTGTTGGGTAAGGTTCTTGTATTTTCATATGCATGTCTTTCTTTAGGTTAGGGAAGTTTACTTCTATGATTTTGTTGAATATGTTTTCTGTACCTTTGAGTTGTATTTCTTCACCTTCTCCTATACCTATTATTCTCAGGTTTGGCTTCTTCACAGTGTCCCATATTTCCTGGATATTTTGTGTTAAGGATTTGTTGGTTTTGAGATTTTCTTTGGTTGACGGCTCTATATCCTCTAATTAGTCTTCAACACCTGAGATTCTCTCTTCTATCTTTTGTATTCTATTGGTGATACTTGCACCTGTAGTTCCTGATCATTTACTGAGCTTTTCTCTTTCCAGCATCCCCTCATTCTGTGTTTTCTTTATCGTTTCTATTTCAGCTTTCAATCCTTCAACTGTTTTAGTTGCTTCCTTCATTTTTTTTGGTTGTTTTATCCTGCTGCTCTATGATTCTTTGAGAGATTTGTTTATTTCTTGAATTTTCCCCCATTTCATGGATTTTTTGTTTGTTTTTTCTCTATTTCTTTAAGGGATTTCCTTGTTTCTTCTTTGAGGGTCTCTATCAACTTCATGAAATAATTTTTAAGTTCTATGTCCTCTGCTTCATCTATGTAGTGCTTTTTGGGTCTTGCTGGTGTTGGTTCCCTAGATTCTAGTGGAGCCATGTTGGTCTTTCTATTGCTGAGTGGGCTCTTATTCTGTCTTCTTCCCATCTCTTCTTCCAGTGGGTGCTGGTGGGGTCTTTCTGTCTCCAATGGCCTCCTTCCTTCCTGAAGTTGAAGCTGGGGATGCTGACACTGAAGCTTAAGCTGAAGCTGGGGTTGCCAGAGTTTGGGGCCTGGAAGGGCTGATGTCTTTCCTGTGTGGACGCGTCTTCTGGACGCGAGGAGCGCTGCCCAGAAGATCGAGGGGATGGGTGTTGGGCAGGGGATGGGGGGTTGTCCCCACCGGAGACCCAATTTCACCTAAAGCTGGGCTGGCCAGGGTGTTCCCTTCCTTTCATTTCTGATTTTGTTAATTTTCATGTTCACATTCTGCCATATGGTGAGTTTAGATAAATGTTTATCTATGTTGCTGATTTTCTCAAAGTACCAACTCTTTGTTACATTGATTTTTTTGTATTGTTTTCCTAGTTTCGACTTAATTGACTTCAGTCCTCTATTTGATTATTTCCTGGTTTCTTCTACCCTGGGGTGGGTTTGCTTCTTTTTGTTCTAGAGACTTCAGATATGTGCTGTAAATTCTCTAGTGTAACTATTCTCCAGTTTCCTCATGTGGACATTTAGTGCTATGAACTTCTCTTTTATCACTTTTTTCAAAGCGTCCCATAAGTTTGTGTATATTGCGTCTTCATTCTGATTGAATTGTAGGAAGTCTTTACTTACCTTTTTATTTCTTCTTTGACCAAGGCATGGTTCAATTGCTCATTATTCAATTTCTATGAATTTGTAGGTTTTCTGCAATTTGTGCTGTTATTGAACTCTAATTTTCAAGAATGGTGTTCTGATAAGATTCATGGAGTTATTCCCATTTTTTGTACCTTCTGTGGTTTGCTATGTTTCCAAGTATTTGGTCGATTTTTGAGAAGGTTCCATGCGGTGCTGAGAAGAAAGTATATTCTTTTGTGTTTGAATGGAATGTTATATAGATATCTGTCAATCCCAATTGGTCATAACTTCAATTAGGTCCTATATTTCTTTGATAATTTTCTGCCTGGTAGTCCTGTCTAGTTGATAGAGTGGTGTGTTGACTATAAGTATGTGAGTTTTTATATGCTGTTTGAGTTTTAGTAATATTTTGTTTATGAATGTGTATGCCTTTGTGTTTGGGGCATAGATGTTCACAATTGAGACTTCTTCTTGGTGGATTTCTCCTGTGATAAATATGAAATGACCTCTTAAAGTCCTAAAGTCTCTTCCTATAGCTACATACTGAAACTGTGCTTCCAAACAAAAGAACTTTAAGGTACAATATTATCTCTAACCCTCCAATTGACTAAAAAACTGAACAAGAGATAGGAGTGGTGGTACACACATTAATCCCAGAACCTAGGCAGCAAAGGCACGCAGAATTACAGGACAGCCAAGGCTACATAGTGAGAGGTTGTCATAAAAGCAACCAACCAAACAAATAATTTAAATTAAAACATATCTGCTTTCAATGAAAATACTTAGTTTAAATGAAGTCATACATGCAGATTAAGTTTTAGGATAAATGGCACAGAGGCAAAACTACCTTTTAACAGTGGCCTTTAAGCACTTTTATACAACTTCTACTGAATGAAATCCTATGACCTCAATAAAAGGAAAATCAGATGTTAATATTCATTCTTTTATTGCATTTTGATTTTTGTTCCATTGGGAATTAAACTCATATCACCTGTTAGGCAAGAACATGATCATTTATCTATAGAATTTGATACTAAATCTTTGTTTTTCAATGATTTTATATTAGGATACACATACAGACAGATGGTTACTAACTCGGCATTTATAGAAAGAAGGGAGGAACAAATTTCTCTAAATACTTTTTACCACCATGACTGGTTACACAGTTTTTTATTTTACTTTAAAAACATTACTTTTTGTAAGAATAAAATAATTAATTTAATTTTCCCAAGACAGTTGATAATTAGGTTTAATTGCATAAATTTGACAATCTTGGACTAGAAACTTGTGGGTAGGGATGGTGAGATGGCTTCATGGGTTAATGTGCTTGTTATGCAAGTCTAGATATCTGGTTATGATACCTGGAAACTCACCTACGTAAATGTAAGTGGAAAAAAACTACTCCACTCAGCATGTGCCATACACTGTACTGTATATATGTCCAAAACCATGCCAAAAATAATTTTTTCACATTGAAGTCAATTAGTAATAGTGGGTAAATAAAACTCAAATGAATAGTCTGTTTTTTCCCTTCAACCTTCTATTTTATATAATTTAAATAAATTTTATAAAATTAGATTTTTTAAAAGTGCAAAAAGAAAAAATATTATATTCTCTACGACTAATTACATTAATAAATGGAGTGATGTCCTGGATGGGAACCATCTGCTCTCAGACACTTCTCTTTTCCAGAGGTGCCTAAAAGTTCCTTGTGTGTGCATTGCTGGGGATAAAGTTCAGAAACTGATGTGTCCTAGATAAAGACTCTACATCTCCAGTCCTAAGCTATAGGGTAGTTTTGATAGCTTCTTATTAGGGTCAATATTGTAGGTAGATGATAGAAATTTTGTCTTCCCAAGTTTTATTTTCTGACTGATGATATCTTTGTGTTCACTTGTGCCTTTAGATATTTCTTTCCTGCTTTCAGTATTTTGTGGGGGAACAAATGATGTCTTACATTCTAATGAGTGGAAAACTTGATAGAATTTTTCAGTCATTCACACTAGGTTTTTTTCTGTTATGATATACATGAAAGAAACTATAATTAATGGAGAACTCTTTAAACCCAGAAAACTGGATTGGTTAAGCCTCATGCCTTAGTACCACTTTGGTGTTCTTGATTACTTTTTACATAAGCTTGAGATTTCACTTATATGCAATATTTTAATGTTAACTTCATTAATTAATTTGGATTAGTAGATGAACAATAATCTGCTTCATAAAATAAATTTTATGAAGCATTTACTACATTATAAAAAAGATAAAATAATACAAACATTTGAATCCAAATAAAATAGACTGACTTTTTGTTTTGAATTAAAGTTTGATCTTACAGGAAGTGAAAATTTGGGCATTCTGGAGCTGTTAACAAGAGCGTCATGGAAGCCGGAAATAGTATTCAGACACGGTTGAATTTGAGAAGAGTTATTACTGCAATTTGGAAAGAAGACCTCATGTTCCATATTGACATAATAAAGCAATTAGAATAATGCAAGATTCTTTTGATGAAGGCACAAGAAGATGTATAATAGCAATGATGTCCTCCGAATCTCTCAATTTTGATGTAAACTCTTCTAGACATAGAAACAAATTTGGGATCTCTAATACTTTGTCAGCTGTCATATTTTAAAAATTCATTTACTTGTTTCATTCCATACTGTATTATAGAAGAGACTGTACATTGTATATAAATATAACCTAGAGGATGCCACCATAAAAAGCTTGTTATGACTTCCAAAGTAATAAAGTTGTTCCTTTCTTCTTTCTTTCTTTCTTACCTTTCTTCCTTCCTTTTGTTTCTTCATTCCTTCCTCCCTTTGTTTCATTTCTATTCTTTTTTCAAGTAGTTTTCTTTTGAGATAGTATTGGCTGTGTCTTTTCTGTTATGGGAATATAGCAGAGTCACTGTATCCAAGGTAGACATTAGATTGAATGACAGTTTGTCTTTTTTAGAAGTACTTTGACCTTGAACAATCTGTGTAGAAAACAGTGATGACATTCAGTGAATTATTCTGAAGAGGCATTGTTGCTATCCCATGACTTTGGTCACAAAAAATTTCAGGCACACATGAGGCTCTCGTATTATTGAGTATTGAAAATGATACATAATAAAAGACTAGAGTCATGGAGGCATGTGATACTCTCCTTTAGTAAGACATGGAAATTAGTTTATGGACCTTTGTATGAGAAAATATTTTGTTTAACAATCAGTAAATTCTCCTTTGTATGGTTTTTCAGGGTTCAGTCCATTAGGGAATCTGGAACTTCCTGGTGTCACATATAATATAAAATGGAGCTATTTCTTTGTTCAACCAACCTGTACTTCACAGAACATCCCAACATCTTTCAGGTTGGTCAATACTCATGATCTTCCAGCTTCCAGAATGTTATGATAATGGGCATGTGTTTTGAAAAGAAAAAATGTTTTTTTTGTGTGTGTTTGTTTCTGCTTTTGTATCTCTGTGTATCCCTGGATGTCCTACCACTTGTTCTGGACACCAGTCTGGCCTCCACAGATTTGCCTGCTATTGCCTCCTGATAACTGGGATTAAAGATGTGTGCAATCACAGGCCAGGTATAAAACATTTTTTGTATCTGTTTGTTGATTTACAGTGTGTGTAAGTAGTTGGTTATACAGATAAGGGTACAAAAACAACTTGTGTTTTTTACCTGCCCCCTCCCACTTTCTACCTCATGGGCTCTTTACCTCAGGTTATTTGGCTTGTTGACAAAGGGCTTTTGCACACTAAGTCAGCTTCCTATCCTTGATATATTAAAGAAAAGATGGCTGGGACTGGAAAAAATGGCTCAATGGTTAGGAATTTTGCTTCTCTCCCATTGTTGGATTTCCAGCACTCACATAGTGACTCACAACCATCTGTATCTCCAGATGTAATTGACTGTCTTATTCTGGCTGCCTCGGGCCTTAAATATACAGATCCCAGTCATACATGCAGACAAAACACCCATGTACATTAAAACAAGATGGCTGAAAGTCAATAGTGATGGATGTTGTGTTCATTGAGCTACAGTACCACCTCATCGGAACCTGTAAAATACAAGTCCCATGCTGTGCCTGAACACACCCATCCCCAGAGACCTCAGAGACTCCCTGAGTAAGGTACAGATGGTGACTACACATAGCAGAGCAAGAGCGACTCCCTGAGACACAGATGTCAACTGCAAGGATTAAACCAAGAGGTAAAGACACTGTCTGTATCAACTGGAAGAGCAGATGCGTAGGCACCAATGACAGAATTGGTGTCACCCACAATAGGAATGTTCTCCCACTTCAATTGATGTGACAAATATAATCCTCCACAGAAGCACACATGTATCAAACAAAACTAGAAGCACTCTCCTTGAGACTTTTCCCTAAGATGATTTTAGATTGTGCCAGTTGACAATTAAATTAGTCATTTTATATTCTATTCCCTTTTCATCTATCTCTCCTAGTTCACTGAGGCCTCTTTGATTACTTAAGCAGTTTAAATGTACTTTCATATGTCTTATGCAGTTGCACACATGTGCACGTTGAAACATATGTACTTTTCTTAACCAATATAAAGTTTTGTGATCCACAAGTTAAAAAAAAACATGCAATGGATTTTCTTCTGATAATTTCTTCATTCATACTCTTATCAACAATGTTACCCATTTCTAGCAATATGAGTTTTTGTTCTTCATGTTGGAATTCTTTGTTGTCCTGAGACTTGGTCTCATGTGACTCAGATTGCTTTAATTGCCAAGCTGTTTTTGTAAACTTCCCTTGAAATTATCCTCTTTTGTAGATGTGCTAGGATTACATCCGTGGATGTTATAGTCGTCAAAGATTTATTTCTTAATAAAATAGTAAAAGTTTAGTGTTAATGCATGCTATTTTCTATAATCCTTTCATATATATATATTTATTTACATATAGTCACTTACATTGTTTTGCCCCATTAGTATTAGCCTCGGTTCCAGGCTCAGTAAGGAAAGTCTCAATAGAACACTGATGTTAGTTTTCATTTTTATTTTTTTTCCAAATCAGAGGACAATGAAGGATTTTTTCTAGATTAGTAGTCAAAAATGCCATGCAACGTAGGATGAGACAGAAAGTGAGAGTATTGTTACAGCAAGCATTCTCATGATTCCTCTCTTACCTTTTTCTAGAGCTCAGAGTCTGCAGGATATGAAGACAAGTTCCTGGCTTTGCCATTGTTCAGAGATAAGTCCTCCTTCAGTGCTCTCTCTAGACTGGCAGACAGGGAGTGGATCAGTTTCTCTCTGAATTCCTGACCCAGAAAAACATAGAGTATTGGGTTGAGGCAGCTGTTGAAGGAGGCCAGTGTGCTTGCTGGATTCACCATCATGTGAACGATATATGGCGTGTCCTTGGTCCAGATGTTCCCTAAAAGAATTATCAATTGAAAAGGGAACCAACAGACAAAGAAGGAAACTGCTACAGCAGTGAGGACACGTAAAGGGCGGCTGGAATTCAAAAAGCCTCTTCTGCAGATCTTAGCAGCCATGAATCCATAGCAGATGACAATGAAGGACATGGGCATACTAAATCCAATAATGAAACTGACTATTCCTGAAAGTGTGCTCACAGTAATAGATAGCTTTAATTGCTCCTCTGGGGTTGCAATCCAGGACTCAAAGTTAGTTGTACAGTGCACATCCCCTCTTGCGTCTTTCACTGTAGTCAAAAATAGGAAATGTGGAAAGGTAAGGAGGAGAGAAAGAATCCAAACTCCAACAATCACTTTCCTGGCCAAACCCACAGTTCTGTGGTTCTGAGCCCAAACTGGGTGCAGGACACAATTACAACGGTCCATGGCAATGAGAGTGATCAGGAACACACTAACAAAAAGGTTTATGTGCACTATGATGTGGACAAATTTGCAAAGGAACCAACCAAAAATCCAGTTTCCTCTCATTACCATTGAGATGATGTGGAGTGGTAGAGTAGCCATGAAACAGAAGTCGCCCAAAGCCAGGTTCAGATAACAGATGGAGGTCACAGTGTGTACCATCCGGAATCCAGCCACCCAAATCACAAGCCCATTACCTAGCACACCAAGGAAAAATGTTATGCAGAGGACCACCAGTGAGAGTATCCATAGAACTCTTGAGGTGGTAGACTCATAGAACACAACTTCTGATCCATTTAGTGAGATGGAGGAATTGGCTTCCATTTCATCAGCACCTGAAACATTTCAACAATGACTATTTCTTAGATGTGGCTCTGTCTTATAGCATCCTTACTCAGAAACCACATCTCCTATTATGGAAGGGCATCCATTCTAGGAGTATTAGAATAAACCAAGTTCTCTGTTAAATTCTATATAAATTCACAGAATATTATCACTTTTCAGACAGATTACAAAGCAGATATATGCTCTCATGTTCCAGGACTGATTCTGAACTGAGTTTGTACAGGAAGCAGAATATGGGAAGACATGAATTAACCAGGGAGTAGAGAGCAGTAGATTAATTAGACTGTCCCTTCATTAAAACTTTCCACTAGTTCTTTGTTGTCAAAGAAAAAATTCAGTTGAGGAATACAGACAGTTTAAGCTAAGGGTTATTTTCAAACAGGCATAAGATGTAGGTAGGGGGTTATTATTGTATGTTTACCAAACAGCCATAGGTAATATAGGTGATATCTTTTTAATTCTAGTTGTAATATTGTTATCAATTTGGTGCTGTCTCTGTATGCTTGTTCCCCTTTGTTGTTTTTTTCCAAGACAGGGTTTCTCTGTGTTGTTTTGGAGGCTGTCCTGGAACTTGCTCTGTAGACCAGGCTGGCCTTGAATTCACAGAGATCTGCCTACCCCAGCCTCCCGAGTGCTGGGACTAAAGGCGTGTGCTGCTAATACCCAGTGCTTGTTCCCCTTTCAGTTGATCATCATTTTAAGCACACTCTGTCATAAGGCACTGCTCAGTAAAGACCATAGTATCCTTGTAAAATTTTCAATCTAAATATTCTATTACTTTTGATCTTGTGTGCTTCAATGATAATTTTTATAAAGATTATGAGGTGTGTGCTGCATTCACAAGGATAAGATTTCTTTTATCCTTACCCAAATCATAGTATAGCATACTTCCTTTCATTTTGTGTACATGTTCGTCTTTGTCTGTGAATGTATGTTCATGTTTGTGTCCATTTTTTAATTCTCTAGGTGCCAAACACTTAGGTTTTTAGGATAGAGTCTCCTCACTTGCTGAATAGAACAGCTGACTAACAAATGTGCACCAGGTATTTGTTTATTTCTACCTCTCCAATAACTGTGCCTACAATCACTGCCCCATCTCAATTTCTCAGGTTTTGTTTTGCAAGGCAAGTACTTAAACAAATGAAATATCCAATGTGCCACAGTGCTTCATATTAAGCTATATTTTCCTGCAATCTTCCTGAGAGTTCTATAGAACAGAAATGAAAATGATACTAAAATGAAGCCAGGATGCAGACCTTACAAGAAATTTCCTTAACATTTTAGATTCTGATATGGAATAGTTCAGCTGTGACTTAAGAAGGATTAATGACAGGAGGGAATTCAAGAGACAATTTGCAACACAAATTGTCAAATATCTAGTGTCTTGTCAATGTCATATTAAGTGTAAATCATATTCTGCATATGGTATGTTGCAAAAAACACCCAGATATTTACTTCTTTCTGATGTAGGTTTAAGCAGTCTCTCAGGTCCTTCCATTTTGATTGCTATTTCTATTAATCCAAGTACTCGTTTGATCTAGAGTGAAAGAGAACCTTGAACAGATGATATCAAAGTTTAAAATTGTGCATCTCCTTGCTGGTTTACAAGCAGGAAGTCAGCGCAGGGTGTATCTCATCTCTACCTTCAAGCCAGTGTCTTTCATTGACCCTGCTTCCAATAACATTCCTCACTGCTTGGTATACTAAGAGTGAGTATGCCTGCTTATTTAGTGCTATGTGGAAGAGAGTATATGACATAATGAATTTTGGTGGAGTTCAGGGCCTCTGTTTATCTGCATCATACAATTATATGATTACTATACATTATGTTCATATTTTTGTTAGTCAATCTAAAAGTTTTAACTATTATTAAGGTTATTTGTGATTTTTTTCGAGACAAGTTTTTTCTCTGTATTGCTTTGGAGCCTGTCCTGGTACTTGCCCTGTAGACCAGGCTGGCATCAAATTCACAGAGATCCACCTGCCTCTGCCTTCCAAGTGTTGGGATTAAAGTCATGCACCATCAATGCCCAGCTATTTTTAGGTTTTCTAAGAGTACATGTATGTTTTGAGGAATTGGGAAAGCTAGAAAAGGCCATTTGAATATTGATAGAGATTTGGGATTAATTCAGTTTGTTTTGAACCCCGAGTCCTTCTTCTATCACACCAAATGTGACAAATAATGGTTACTCTGCTTCTCTTCTTGTATCTGTTTAATTGATTTGTTCAGTGAAGATGTCATTTCAACCTATTCTAGGTCCTGGTCAATCTGGAAATACAGTTGCTTCTGCTTTATGATCTTTTACTAGAGCCATCTACATGTGGCTAGATCTCTTGATAAAAGTACTATGAAAGGATGTCATCAGTGACCTTCTGGGATTTCTTGTCCACCATTCTTAAGAAAAATATTGTTTTGTGTTTAATAGAATACTTGAATTTGTGCAGGTTACAGGGTGCATCTGTAACTGACAAATTACTTTCAACTACTGTATCTCTAACCCTCTCCTCTGTTGAGAAAACTTGACCTATCTTTAATGCCAGATATGTATATTTTAGATTCATTTATTTATTTAATGTGTTTTCCTGCTGGGCGGTGTTGGGGCAAGCCTTTAATAATAAATAAAACAAAAAATTCTGTTTCTAAATAGTCACATTTTGAGGAACTCTGATTAGGCCTACAATGTGAAAATGAAGAAAACTCCAACATATAGCAAAAAATTGAGTTATGGTAAAAAATAATGAACAAGAATGCTGGTGATAATATGGAAGATGCAACTTAGTCAAAACTTTGCCTGGATATCCAAAACAAGTCTGAGATAGAAAAATAAATTTGAGTGAGGTGTTATGGTAACCTAAACCATGGCAATAGATACATGAAGAAGACAAAAAGAAGAAGATAAGAATGTTTTCTGTGGGCTGGAGAGATGGTGAAGTGTACTGACTGCTCTTCCAGAGTACCCAGGTATCATGTTCAGGATAAATGGTGCCTAATACTACCAGTAAATCCAGTTCCAGGGTATCTGGTACCAATTTGGTATCTCTGGAGAATAGTCATGCATCTGATGCCTAGATATATATATATATACAGAAAAATTCCCACACTTAAAAGTTTTAAAAAATATTAAATATATATGGAAAAGATTACTTACTATCTCTCATGTGTAAGTACTATTTATTACACTAGAATCCTTTCTGTATGTTCTGCATGAGGTTTCCCAACTGTTATATTAAAAAAAATGTTTAAGGAATATGTATCTGAAGCCACAAGCAAATTAGATGATTGATGGGAGAAGTCTTGTACAGTTGTTAATAAAGCACTGTTGAGCCAATAGAAATCTAGATATGTGGGACTAGGAGTCCAGGAGGATTCTGGGAAGGAGAAACACAGGAGAGTTCAAGATGTAACCGCCATGGGGTAGGAAGCCCGGAACTATTCTCCGGTAAGAGAAATACTTAGATTAAGAACTATGGGGTAATTACTTAAGTCAGAGCTAGCCAGTAAGAAACAAGCAAGGCCAACAGCTTCATAGTGAATATAGCCTCCTGTGTGTTTATTTGTGACTGATGCATCTAGAACCAGGCTGGCTGGAAGGCTTTTCTCACAAGGAAAAGCTTCTCTTAACATGATGGTTGTCAGAAGCGGGATTGAATTTCCACGCAAAACAACAAAAGCTTTAAAGGAATTTTAGAAACAGAAGAACAGAGAGAAGCACAAAATTTTGGTAGCAGCATTTTTCTCAGGTGGGTTCTATTTTGCTAGCGGCAAGCCAAGATTCAAGTTGCTTGCTTACCAGAGTCTTCCTGACTCAGCATAAAAGAAAAGAAAAGAAAAAAAAACCAGCAAGGTTCTTTTAAGAGACTCTGCTAACAATTGAAAAGTTATACGTACAGCTGGAAGTGGCAGTGACCACAGCTCTGAGCCGGCGGCTTTTGCTGGATGTCAGACTGAGACAGTAAACTGGAGTCACACTTACACCCGCCATCTTGAAATAAACGTCAGTTTTAAAAGATAAGACACGTGGCAAGAAAAACATAAAGATTTACAGTAAAGTCAGACTTGAATGAAGAAAAACCTCTAAAGGTTTACAATGTGTTTAAAAGTATACATGAGATTGAGAGAGGAAATGAAATGACAAAGTGGTAAATAAATAAAAAAAGCGTTGTGGTGGCACACGCTGGTAGTATTTACTCCAGAGGCAGAGGCAGGCAGATTTCCAAAAAGAAACCCTGTCTCAGAGAAAAATAAATAAAAATAAAATAAATAAAGTAATAATAGATAAATAAATAACACGCAAAGATGAAAAATACACAGAGAGTCTGGATACTGTACGCTATTGTGTTTTTCAGTTTTTTCATTGCTAAGGAAGGAATAGCTGCTAAAGTACACTTGATTATAAATGCTGCTGAATTAATTCAACTTATATCTTTAAAAAATGCGTTAACTTCAAAATTTAAGTATAAGGATGTGTTACTTGGAAAAGGAGATTTTGCTTATGATTCTACACAAAATGAAAAGCTGAGGATTCCTTCCAGGCTTCTGTGGTTTGATGAAACAAGACTCCCAGACGCAGTGGACCAGGTGTTCCAATAACTGAAACAGCTAAGATGATACAGCTTTACAGACCACAAAAATAAGGACTTATACAGGTTTCTGAGTTTTGTCATGATCCCCATGGTATAAACAGCGCCCCCTTCCAGCATGAAGCAGTTTGGAATGAGCGACGTCCTAATTCCCATCTAGTTTATAAATCTTTGTTTTCATTTAAATGGGATTGTTTATAATTGGATAATGATCACAACCAATCTCTTTTTAATGGTAAAAAGGGGAATTATGGTATGGGTATTATTTTTCATTTATTGATACAAATTCAAGGTCAATTTTGTGATATGTATATTTCTCCTCTTGATTAAGTATTGTGCTTACACTGATCTTTTAAAATGTAATGCGTAATTAAATGCAGATTATAGATAGTTATTTATAATAGTCAGAATTTATAGTTAGGTAAGTTAGGATTTCTAGATATACAGAAATATATTTGTGATAGATAAACAGTCCTCAAACCTCTCAAAGACCTTCAGAAAATGGCATTTATAATGGTTTAGGGTTTTTCCTGACAATGAGAAATGTCTGCTCCTGGCAGCACCAATTAAGTCAGAGAGGAAGATGGGCATCGAAGAAACTTGTTATGGAGTTTGCTTTCAACATGGCAAGATTAGCCATTTGGGCAAGAAACTATTCTTGCCTGTACTGTTTGACTGTTGCTGTATAAACTGGACATGTAGGACCCATGGGAAAGTGACTGCTGAACTCAGTCATACAGGGTTCCTGATTCATGGAAGAGTCTACCAGACACAGAAAAATGACTGACAGACTGCCAATGCAGATGGACAGTTTGAAATTTCCTGCTTTGCTGAGAAGTGTTCCAGACACATTGTGGCCTATGGGCTGAAGATGGATGCCCCAACGTTACAGAGGAATGTCGGGTGACTGTCCAGACAGTAAGAGATCTCTGTCAATCCTAGTGTTTATATATTATCCTTCTGTGGTCTTTGATGGAGTTGAAGACAGATAGTTATAATTATAGTTTTCCTTAGTTATGATAAAAGATAAGCTACATATAGAACTTTGGACTCACAAGGATGGGATGGATGATATTTTCTTTAAATCTTGCTAAAATATTATAACTATGTTCTTACTTGATAACTGTTCTGTTATATATTGTTTGACTATGTTAAAGTTAAGACCTTTCTTTTTGTTTAAACAGAAAAGAGATGATGGGAGAAGTCCTGTGCAGTTGTTAATAAAGCACTGTTGAGCCAATAGAAATCTAGATAGGTGGGACTAGGAGTCCAGGAGGATTCTGGGAAGGAGAAACACAGGAGAGTTCGAGATGTAACCGCCATGGGGTAGGAAGCCCGGAACTATTCTCCGGTAAGAAAAATACTTAGATTAACAATTATGGGGTAATTACTTAAGTCACAGCTAGCCAGTAAGAAACAAGCAAGGCCATCAGCTTCATAATGAATATAGCCTCCTGTGTGTTTATTTGGGACTGATGTGGCTCTAGAACCAGGCTTGCGGGAAGGCTTTTCTCACAAGGAAAAAGCTTCTCTTAACAGGTGATAATCTATAATCATGGGTTACTCCATCTGTCTTTATATAGCCTATGTGTCAAGATTGTTTTTTTTTAAAAATAATCATAACGAATTGTTTTTACTTTTGATTTTACTGACTTGTGGAAACTAGGAGAAAAAATTGTGATATAGAGAGGGATATAACAATCATGCATATGTTACATCCTTAAGACATATTTATGCAGTGTCACATCACTATTATTATATATCATTCATGCACTCACACTGTTAAGGTGACATGAAGACTTTGCAACTGCTGCTGTGGAGTATTTACTACATCAGCTGTGATAGAAAATACTTACTGCCAGTGAAATGGCTTGTTCAATCACTCAAGTATTGAATAACCTTACTGAGATCCTTACTGAGAGCCTTCATTGTTTACAAAGGCCTTTGTAGTGAGTTCACTAACAAATGGGGCTGAAGAATTGTCTTTACCATCAGGTATTTATCTCACACAGCACAGTCAAATGACAATGCCATTTCCCTTTGCTGTAACCTATGTTGCACAATGGAGCTATCTAGAACAGAAACTCACTTAAAGACTTTTCATCTTTTTTATTATTTGAATAATTCCCTATTCATGCTGTCTTTTGTGTATTTTCACAGGTACTTGTATGATAACTACCATCTACTTTGCAATAAATAACAAAGCCTGCTTGTGCTTACGTAAGTTATGTAGTGGACTATGGTAGGCATTCCCTTCTTCCATCATCAGAAAGGACTTTACAATCTGATCAGCAATTAATCAATGTATTCTCTAAGCCTTTGTGTTTTCTTGGTATTTGAGATGTTCTCAATGCAAAATGATGCTCATTAGTATGGAAATTTTACTAGAAAGTTTCATTGTTAGTTCTGTATTCATCCATTTGCATTCCTCTTTCTCCCTTTAGGAAGCTTCTAAAACATATCTTTTAGAAATCACTACAAAGTTGAGTTGGTATAAATTTAGAATACCATGGAATTGATTTAGGTCACCATGCTTGAGACGCTAACTCTTTATCCCCTCTGACATTATCAATTCTTTACACATGAATTTTTCTCACTCTGTGTCTCTGTCTCTTAGATCTTTAATTTCCATCTCTGCCTTGCACTGTTTAACATATGTTATACTTAATCAGGACCTTAATTTTAGGATTCCATTTAGCTTTATTAGGACATTAAACACTCTGTCTCTGAATAGAATCATTCTTGCCTTACTCACGAGAAGAAAGATTTTGGACACCCAGATATCTGCATCACTGATATCTGTAGTTTTGGACCTCTGACTCCTACCAAAGAAGAAGTAGAAGATGTTTAAGATATTTAGTCTCTAAAACAATCCTTCCCACTCACCAAATATTGGTTTGATTTTTAGGTTACTGTAAATCATATGGTTGCTACTTTATTGGTTTCTGGTTTCAGTTCTGTTATTCACTCCAAATTTTTGGGACAGTTCTTCCTGAAATAATTAGAATCAGGCCATTTATCCTAGGTGAATGCATGCAGAGCCTTCCAGAAGAATGTCAAAAGCTTTTGGAAGGCACAGGTGAGAGGCTTTTTCTTGGAGATGGGCATTAGTTGGTGAGTTTTTACTCAGCATACTAGATGACCAAAAGACCATGATATGAGCTGTAGAAGGCCATAGATGTAGCTCACTTTGTAGCTATAATGCTTGCTTCAATCTTTCAGAACCATTGACTCAGCAGAGCACAAACAAGTTGTGGTTGCACATACCTATAATATGAAAATTCTGGAGATGCATGTGTTGCATGGAAAAAACATGATTATGTATTGTCAGATTGGATAAAAAACTAAAAGTTTAGATTAAATATAGAAGAATCAAACCTTCTTGTATGTCACTTGAAAAATGAGAGGCCTAAAATATGAGGGCAGCGATAAATGTACAAGAAGACAGGAACCCAGGGTTTCATGTTATCTACAGAGGACTTCTCTCTGCTTCCCAAAGATCAGTAATCTTGGTGGCTTTCCTCTTTCAAAGTCTGAGTATTTTCATCCATCACTACATTAATGATGTTTAGTAATGTTCATACTAATTGGGATCTCAACAAGGTGACTGCGTTTAAATTATTGGCAGATGAAAGGGACTCTATAAATAGTAGCCAACTTCATTGATCTTCATTGGAAAGTACAGTCTTTCTCCCACCAACCCTAGATGGAGCAATTTTTCAGATTTCTGCTCTTGTATGTTCTATCTGTTATTACAAGAAAGAATCTCATTTATTAGATATACTCAGAAGCTGCTTCAGAAGTATTTGGAAGAAACATGTCTCAGCCTGTCTCTGTAATTTTTGCATTTTTGTGTAATATAGAGAATAGGAGAGTCTGTTAAGTTGTGTTTGAGACTATAGAGAATTGGGATTCAGTAGTAATATGAGCCACATATGTGATTTGTGATTATTGTTGGTAGTATATGACTTAAGAAAATAAGAATCACAGCAGAGTGCTTCTCCTACACAAGGTGAGCCTGCATTTGACTCTCAGCACTGCCCAAACTAAACATGGTTTTACAGAAATATAATCCTTGATCAGGGAAACTAAAGGCAGAAAGATTAAAATTCCATATCAAAATATCCTGGATCAACATATCCTAAGCATATCTGAGGCCAAAGTTTTCAAGATCAGACATTGTCTAGTCAACAACAATAAGTAAGCAAAATAGAACATGCAAAAGAGTAGCAGGGAGAGGAGGGAACGACAAGGAAGAGGTAGAGAGAAAATAAAATTGCAAGGTGGTATACACCTGCAATCCTAACAGTTGGAAAGCACAGGTTACAAATTTATGACTAACTTTAAACTAGATATAAATCTCTAGGCCTATCAGGACTACATTATATAGTGAGAGCCTATTATAAAATATTTCAAAATTGGAAATGATTTTCATATCTTATTTTGATAAATATTTATGTAACATTATGTAGCCAAATTATAATTTCAACATATCTTCAATACAAGATTATTAGTGAGATGATTCATGTAGATTGTAGTCTTCCCCACCATCCTCCTGGGCCCTGCCACAGTTGTAGTCCCCAAATAACACACAACACATTGTATTAATTATAAAGCTATTAGCTGTTTGCTTGTTCCTTACTGGCTATCTCTGACTTAAGTATTTAATTTATAATTGTTAATCTGAGTATTTCTCTTGCCAGAGAAAGTGTCTGAACCTTTTACTCCTCTGGAGGTTACATTGTGATTCCCTATGTTTCAATTCCCAGAATCCTCCTTGACTCCTAGTCCCTCCTATCATTCTTCCCTATTGGCCAACAGTGCTTTATTGATAGCAGTAGACATAGATATTGTAGTGAATATATTGATACTTGGGCACTCTTTCCTCAGACCCCTATCCCACTAGATTTTTTACCCTGTTTATTTATTTTATTATTTTCTCTGCACTTCAAGTAGATTTATGTAATTTGAGACTTTTACACAATGATTTCAAACATATTGATCCTCTTTCCTAATTTCCCCTAGACCCTCACTTTAAATGTCTTGTTTTCTGTCTCTCTGTCTGCAGGTTTTGCTTATGCACTGACATAGAGTACAGTCAATATGCTAGCAGGCACACCACCAAAGAAAACAAATTGCCTTCTCACTGCAAGACCTATTCAGATGGAGATGATATTTGTAGCCACATCTCTTCCTCCATGCTGGATTTTTTCTCCCTTGAACTTGTGCAAGTCTTGAACATGCTCTATCAACTGTTGTGAACTCACATATGCTTCTTCCTTCTGAACTGTGACATCCCCATCACAAGTGAACCCAAATACATACAAATGCACATGTAGTCACAGGAACACACACATGCACAAATTCCAGTATATATACTGCCTGGAATTGTGCAGGTCTGTGAACTCAGAATTCTATAAGGTTTTGAGTGACTGGCACAAAAGGATGATGGATCAAGGTCATTTTTTGCTGTGTGATATGTTGCAGGTCTGCATTGTCTGTAAAATAATACCCTGTCTTTAAGAATGGAAACTAAAAATAAAACAAAAACATCAACAAAAAAACAACACTTCTAAAAACAAATGAACAAAAAAGGAAGGTTCTGAGAGTCTACATCTGTTGGAAAATTCTATCATGACCACGTCCATGGGTTTAACCTATGGAAGTACTTATTCTCTCTAAAACATTCAATGTGACAATACAGGATGATGTCATATAACACCATGCAATGCCTCCTCTCAGAAGGCTATACTGAGTGATTGAAGGCACACTGGGCTGTGTATTTAGATCCTGACACAAATAGTAATTCATGATTTTCTAAATTTATGTGTGCCTGAACTAGCCTCTATGATTCTATAAACTGTTTCAAGGAAACATAGAACCAGAAAACATGAATAATGCCAATAGTACATATTTTCTCAGTTTCTAATTTTGCCTTCTAAAACAGACTGAAATGCACCATTACAGACAGCAAATATTGTACAAATCATTGAATAATTGATATGATAGATTTTCTGGTAACATCTTCCATGTTCTATACATGCACACATTCTTGAGGAATCATGAGATGATCACTGAGTTGGATCAGCAGTGATAACAGAGCTCTTCTATTTTTTTTTTCAGATCATGAACAGAAAATAGGTACTTGACAATTGTGAAGCATCAGTACCATTGGGGTGAGAGTGGGATAACATGTTGACAGAAATGTAGTAACATGCTGCAACCATTAGTGTGATTTAAAAGCAGCAGCATTGTCAAGCACGTGGATGGATTTGGTGAAATAAAGCAAAATAAAGATGCTTGTGAGAAGCAGAATGTTTTGGATAGCTTTAGTCTCAGAGGACAGTCTATGGGAGATACTGAATGTGTGGAAATGCCTCATCCTCTGCCAATGTCTGTAGAAAAGAAGAATCATGTAGACATTGGCTTGAAACATGAGGCCTATCAATATAAAATCTGAGAGAGTTGTCAGTATTCTGTAACTGCTTTCAGAAGTACTTCATACTTGAGAATAGCAGAGTCCATAGTCCTGCTTCTTGGTAGAATTCTTCATATTCTGAATGCCTTTAGTATGCACAGGGTCAAAGATACTCATCAGCCAGCTGGACATCCAACACAGAAAGCAAGAGACACTGATCTTCCAGGTTTGACTTTTGAGCCCCATCCACCCAATTACTCTAGGAATGATAGATATTGCCTGAAAATTAGTCAAGAGACAATTGGTACCTAGAAAGAGGATCTGATCCATTTTGTGAATATATAAGGCAACTTTACACGCATGGTTTCCCAGAATGTGTGCTATTCCCCAGATGTATATGCACTGGGGAATTCCATTGAAGAGAAGAATCAAGAAATTTCTCACAGTCATATTAGTGAACATGAGATGGGTAGGTTTTGGTGCATGGCTAGTATAGTACATAGAGGCACAGACTGCAAGAAACATGGCATTCCCCAATACTCCAACTCCAGTCTTTACTAGGAAAAGTAATCTAAGAATAAAATCACCAAAAGCCATTCTCCCTGGATCAAGGAAAATGTTACATAAAATGGCTGGTGAGCCACAGAGTTAGATCTCAGTTTAGATTTAAAATGTTTTTCTTTTTTCTGATAAGAAGTCCTACTCCCTCATGTACTCCCCTTGGTGAAGGCAGTGATTGTACTTAAGAATTTTCTACATCAATAAATAAAAAATTACCATTCATAAGGTATTGCTTGCTCACTCAGTACATGTGGCTCCAAATTTTATTTTCCAGATTCTTCACTGTATGTCCAGGGTATCTTCCCAAAAGGAAAGCATATATAAATACTAGCATTTCATTAGTATCAGTGTGTGGCAGAACAGGTTGCTGCTTCTCAGATTAGTATAAACGTGTCACTTCCTAAGGTTTCAGAATCTTGTAAAAACTATGATAACAGTAGAATTCCAAATGGCTGGGCCTGGCAGCACAAGAGTTTTATCCCAGAAATCTGGAGGCAGACAATGACAGTTCTCTTTGAATTTGATGGTATTTTTGTCTAAAGGGTTAATTCCATTGCCAACCAGAGTTACATGATGAAACCCTGTCTAAAAAAACATAAAAATAAAAAATACATAAATTGAAGTTATGCCGTAAATTAAATAAATAAATGATATCCTAAGAATGTATGTTAGGGCACTTTACTTATCATCCATAATAATATGCACCAATTACTTTTAATTATTTTAATAATTTATTCTTCAAATTATTATATTACTATGTAAATACTGTGAGTGGTAAAAATACTGCAGATATGTAGTGAAAGGAGTTAATCTGCTATTCTTTGTTCTTTGTACTCTCATCCCCTTACTCTGAAGGAACCCTATATCTCAGTTATGTGATTCTCACAGTTTTAGTGATATTCTCATAAATCACATTTTCTAAAAACATAAAATGTAGTATTAAAATTCAACTTAATCTCAGACATTTGATTATTTGCAAGTTAAAATTTAGTTGTCATTGACAGCTAATGGGCCAAGAACTTATTCTCCACATATGAATTAAGAAAAGGAGATATTCTGAACATGTTGACACACCTCGAAGAGCCAGGGGGTTCTTTATGAATTCCAGGTCAGCCTAGTCTATATGGAGAGTTCCAAGCCATCCAAGGCCACACAAATAGGCACTGTCTATAAAATAAATATAGAGAGGATAGTATGGCATAGAGGGAGTATGGAAAGGACCAAGAAGCTGAGACTGGATGGGACCGAGGTTAAGAGGTTACTGCTCTAGAATATGAACCATGGTTCTGTTTTTAGCACCCATACTAGGCAGTGCTTCATCTGCTACACTTGATTTCCATGAGTGTCTGATCCTCTATTGGATCTGCAGGCATCTGCCTTCATATGGTAATTAACTCAAACAGGCAAACACAGAATCACACATGAAAACTTAATACCTGTATCTAAAAGGAAAAGAATGTACTGTCACCACATGAGAGTCACAGCAAAAATGTAGACCAAGTTTGATGGTATGAAATGAAGTAGTACCAACCACTATTTTCAAAAGGGAAATTGATCTCCCTGCCTCCACTTGTACTTCTGTCTTCTTGGTCCTGCTTCTTACTATGGCAGATGACAATCAGCATTAATGAGAACCAATGAATAAGAAGAGTCAAAGCAACAAGCTATATTTTCAATTCCAAATAAGAAAAATCAAGAGAGCAATGTTGGTCATAAGGGATGGGATCAGATAGCTGTGTTGATGTATGGTCATAGACAAGCTCTTGTACATACAGATTGGCTTTCTGTATATATAGAGAAGATGATGACAGGAAAAAAGGGAATGTGACTTCAATTTTGATTAGTAATTTTTTACTGTAAATGTGAGTTAATATAATTCTACAGGGAAATTTTATCGTGAAAAAAAGAATACTTATCTGTATATGATCTAATGATCTAGATGGGATTACTTAGAGTCACTGATATATTAACCATAGAATATTTTTTGAGATAAACAGATTATAAAATTACATATGATACAAGGATATAGTATGATAATCTCTTGAACCAGGATTGTATCTCAGTAGTTTGAACAAATTCTAATGTGTTATCCTGGGCATAATCTTTGTTCTGATAAATTTGCTGTCAATTTGACACTAACTGAGACCTTCTTAATTGAGCAGATATCTTCATCATATTGTTTTGTGGCTAAGACTGATGCAGTTTTTTTAAATTAATGTTTAAGTGGAGCAGTCACCACCCACTCTGGGTGATGCCACCTCAAGGCCAAGTTCTATAAGAAAGAAGGCTGAGAAAACCATGAGATGTAATCAAGTAACCAGTATTCTTCCATTGTCTCTGACATCAAGATGAACACATAACAGAGTACAGTAGGCAGAGTAAGACTGGGAGATCCAATCTACCTGGGCTTCATGAATTCAGTAGAACATGCCCAAGTAATTCCCACAGTACCTACAAGGAGCCAGAATCACACGATCCAGCAGTATGTATTTTGAGTGCATGCTTCCACATCCATGCCTAGCCTAAAACGAAGTTTCCTTTCCTAATGATCTGTATGTATTTTTGTCTCTAACTACATGTTGCTGCTACAATTTTCCCTTTGTATGCAAGAACATTAACAATCACTATGTCTATTGGTACCATCTTGGTTCAACACATTTTTATGATATATTTTAAATGCATTCAAATATGTTGGTACTGGTGATATTAAATTCATGAAAGTTCTGATTACCTGAGTTATTAGGGCAGGCAAGAGTTTACAGGTTCTTGCTTGCATACAAGGGAAAAATTGTAAAAGTAACATGTGTTTAGAGATAGAAATAGATACAGTACGTAAAAAGTAAGTTCTTTCTAGAATAGGAGTGGTTGTGAACCTGTAAACTGCTGGGTGCCCTTGTAACTCATGTAATCGGAACCTTCATTAATTTAATATCATATTACCAACATACAAGAATGTATTCCAAATTATTTGATAAAAATTAGCTGAACCAGGATGGCACCTGATTTTTAATTGGGAAAGTCTACGAGTCCTCTACTCACACAAAGAACTACAGCACATAAGAATTGCTGACAGATGGAAAAAATATACTTCCCAGGAGAGGGCACTTCCAATTGTTTATCCAAAAAAAATAGGTCTGTCCTAAAAACACACATACTAGTAACATTATATAGACTGAATAGGTTGTATTTAAGAATATATTTGTATATACATCTGAAAATGTAATAATAATTAGTGAAAATAGAGACCATGAATTTGAAAGAGAAATAGGAGTAATGTCAGAGGGTTTGGAGATAAGAAGGGGAAAGTTAAGAATAGTACATCCTTATTTTAATCTGAAATAAGAAAAAGCGTTAATATTTACTTAGCTACACAATTTCCAAAAGTATTTAATTAGTGACAAGTATCACCAAGTTTCTGTTTACTTTGTTCAAATGCAAATGCATATAGCAGTACAACAGAGAGCATAACCACTCACACTAGAATAAGTTAGTCCTACACTGAGAATATTTGCCTTTCAGAAACCATGTGACCTGTCTTGGTTTGGCCTGCTGTATTTACTTCTTATTACCATCAAAAGGAGACAGAACATACATAAAGGTGAAAAGAGAGAATGGTCTCCATAAATTTGTCCTGTAACTGCCATCTGTCTACTGTTGTATGCATTTCCCCACTTTATCTCTGTCTCTCCCTCTTCCTCCCTACCTCATTCCTTTACTCATTCCTCCCTCTCTCCCTCCCTCCCTCTCTCTCTTTCTCTGTCTCTATCTGTGTCTCACATACATAAAAAACTAATAAATATACGCAATTTAAAAACAGCCAATAAATAGTAAAGATCAACTTTCTTATTTTCACATTTGAATTTAAATGAGTTATACAAAGAATGACAAACTAACCGCATAAGAACAGGTTCTTCTGACATTGTTTGCAATACTAGAATATGAAAGATTGTGCCTTGTCTAAGTTTGGGCTACTGTACTAAAGAGAAAGTGGCTCATGAACAACAGAAATTCCCAGAGTAGTGAATGGTGTTGTCTGAGACAATAAAGAACTGTGACTGATGGGGGTGTGAATAATGGAGCATCATCTCCTGAGGGCTCCTCAGGTTTTTTTCTCTCTTAGCTACTCATTTCTTCATGTCATGGCAGAAGTTAGAATAGGATAGCTATCTGAGGTCAATTTTTAGGAAATTCATTCTACTTATGAGCCCCCACTCAGGTCTGGAGCATATCCAAATTCCCTTCATCCTAAAGAGATGTTTGAATTAAAATCTCAGTACATGACATTCAGAGGGAACAGAGACATTCCATTCACAGCATGGTGCACTCAGTGTCCTTTGGGCAAGAGAAAGTTTCAGGACCTCCAGAATATAGGAAGACTATGCAGGAAAAGAGAATGAGGCAGGGGCATTTTAAACCTAACCATAAATCAGATTTATTAGCAATCATAACTTTATAGTTTATGAACTGCTCATATTTTCCTGCAGACTCAGAACATGATGAGACTTCTTCTCTACCACAGTCAGACTCTTCTGTAGAAACATGCTATGTACTTTAAGAATCCCAGTTAATGCTTAAGACATTATCAATGAGTTCTCATAAAACAGAGTGGTGAGTTGTACATATAGGAATGTGAGTGCCCCCTAGACAACAAAATATGCTAAAGATAATTTTCACTCTTATATCCCAACAAATAGCAATGTCACATGGAAAGGTAAATCGACCCCTCAAAGAAATACAATTATAATTGACAGATGCATTTATCTTAGAGTTCTTGGTACTATTTCATCTGATTCAGGTTGTTTGATATAGAGGAGAGAATTCTGCAACCCATGCTGTCTATTGCATTTAATCTCTCTCATTAATTTTCCTAGTTTTCTTCATGGAAAAGAAAGCAATCTAAGTAACAAAACAATGAGGGGACAAAATAAGCAAGCCAGAAGCTTGAGATATGTGAGTACTGCAGCAGGTGGTTAATTAACTAGAGAGAAGGGGAGAAGATGAATATAGACATACTAGAAAAGGAAAGAAGAAATTCAACCTTAAATGTAAAACTCATCAAGATGGGCATCATAGGAAGTACGGCTTCTGAGCTGTTGGATGCACCTCCAATGGTAGAGTGCTTAGAATTTTTATGTGGCATTTGTGAATATCTTGGATGAATACCCAGCACTGGGTGTGGTGAGATACTTCTGTAACCCCAACACTTAGAAGATAGAAGTAGGATGACCAGAAGTTCAGGGTAGGCATAGGATACACACTAAGACTGAGATCAGCTTGAGCTACTTGATACCAGCTTAAAAGCAAATCACACAGCATCCCTGAGTCATCAATATTTACATATCCTACCTATTTTCTCAATAAAATGACTTAGAGTCATTACAGTAAAACAGCAATTGATTAAAACTTTTACTTCATTTGTGTTGTGCATTCAGTCCTAGGTTAGAACTCTCATGGTACTTCATACTGAATGCCCAGGTCAAATAATACACTTCTCATATTTTCAGTTTTTTAAATATTTATTTTAATTCACTCTCTGACTATGTATCAGTGTCTGTCTGTCTGTTTCTCTCTCTCTCTCTCACACACACACACAGAGAGAGAGAGAGAGACAGACAGAGAGAGACAGAGAGAGAGAGAGAGAGAGAGAGAGAGAGAGAGAGAGAGAGAGAGAGGGAGAGAGGTGGTGAAGGTGTTGTAAGGGGTCAGACAATAGCCTCAGCTTCTGTGAATCGGCATTTAGTGAGTTGCTGGCATTTGCAAGCTGCTACATAGGAGTGATGTGACCATAGCTTGGTTCTTCTGCAAGATCAGGAAGAACTCTCAACTTCTGTGTCATCTCTTCAATCTCTCTTTCTCTATTTTCTCTATTTTGCCTAGGTCAAAAATGAGGCAAGGTGGACCCGAGTTCAGTTTTCAGTTCCCACATCAGGCAGATCACAATAGCCAGTAATTTCAGATTCAGGGTAGGTACCACGACACTGTCTTCTGCCCTCCCAGGACACCTACACACATACAACATGGGCAACACACCCACCCACCCCCACACACACATATACTCTATAGCTAGACAAAGTAGCTCATTAGCTGTCCCATGGCTGGGTGGAGCACAGAAGATAAGTATATTAAATGACAGTAATAAAATTGACAGGATATGTGGATATGTTCAAAATTTTTACTATGACAGCTCTATTATGTGTGTGTGTATGCATATGTGAATATTTCCAAGATACTGAAAGTGTACACTTTAAACTCAGATAAATAGTGGCTGATTACTTATTCTTCACCACAGCTGTATCACTAGGGTAACATGTAAACGCAGGATGATTGGCAACTTCTTAGCATCTGGGTGATTCCAGCTGCAGCACCTAGCACATGAGGTCTGATGTGACATGAACTGTCACCTCTTGTTTCCTTGTGCTGGCATTTGTAGGAGCCTTCATCTATACAAGAGAACAGGTTAGATCTCTCCTTCATTCTGTGTGTCTGCCACAGTGGAGAATGATTATGTCTGGATTGCAGAAACTCTAAGATAATAGCAACCATGAAAGACATCAGGAGGGTCATGCAGTTGCATGGGAGCTGCTGTGGACAGAATGTTTTTCTGAGCTGAAAAGTACTAGATCAAGACTCAGGCAAAAGAGGCCATTATGATGATTTGCTAGAGATCAGCTGTGTGCTTGCTATACTGCTGTTTATTTGCTCATGGTAGATGATTTTGTAGCTCTCTTGTGGGTTTAGAGCACATGACACACGCACTATTAAGAATTTCTTAGCCCCTCTGTTCATAGAAGCAGAATCAGGAATTATAAATCCCCTTTCTTTCCTTGAGAAGCTGAGGTTTTATTTGTTATCAATTGTGTATTTCAGTATTGAAAAGAATGGGGGTCAGGCCGGGTGGTGGTGGCACACGCCTTTAATCCTAGCACTCGGGAGGCAGAGGCTGGTGGATCTCTGTGCGTTCGAGGCCAGGCTGGACCGATAGCCTCTGAAAAAATACAGAGAAACCCTGTCTCATAAAAGCCCAAAACAAGAATGGGGGTCAGTTCTGTTACCCATGTTGAGGCATAACTGTTAGATGCAGTAAATCCAGAGACCTCTGTGTGATTGTGTGTGCCCATGTTTTTCTCTCCGTGTCTGTGTATGGATACACAGAGCTGATCTAAAGTCTGAGCATCCACCCTGCACTTTAAATTCTGACACTTGTATCCACACCTCAGACCACTGTAGGGTTTCCATATTGTGAGGAAAATACAGTTAGAATACTGAAACTCTCAGATGCAGGATACTCCCTAGGCCAATACATCCTGACATCTCTAAACCTTTTGCCTGCTGTATTTTACATTCTTGCACCATTTTTATCACCACAGAAGCAGTGAATAACACAGGTGAAGCTTTCCTGAATCTTGTGAGAAAATCACTATTTAACTCCTCACATGTCCTCCCCTTGTATTCATTCCCATACCTAACTAGCAACTGAAAAAATAGGAATCACTTACCAGGGCTGAGCTGTGCTGATGGAACAGGATCAGGACTGTGACCGTCAGTAACCTTGGACCATTTTCAGTCAATGCACTTATAGGTTATGAGGATTCCTGAGTTCACCTATGCATCTGGGGCTGCAATTACCTTGTCATCCACTAAGTGCTGACACCTTCTTCAAAGGGACCATGATGCACCTGTGAAGGAACTGTAAATGTCAGTTCCAAGCTGGTCCTGGGGATTATAGACAGGGGAGTTAATTAGCATCAATGATAACTTCCCTGAGTCAATTGCAATGAGAGGCATCTCAGATGCAGGAAAGAGTAAATAAGTGGATCAACTACACAGTTGGCCTGGTCCCCTTAGCATCCCATGCAGGAGATCTGTCATAATCATGACAGAATTTGTACTATTGATACTAAATGAAAATTTGGAGGCTGATAGACTTGTGAATATTATCAAGACATAGATATATGCTCACTTCACATTTTTGGCAACCTGGGGAACACAGTTCTATGCAACTTCTCAAATTTGTACCCTTTTTTATATTTCATGGAACTAAGACTGCAGGGAGAATGAGGACCTAACATTCTTCTTCTGAATCCATTTCAGTATTTTCATTGATGCTATACTGTGAGTAGTTATAATCCAGAACCAGAAAACTTTGACTGAAGAGAAGACCCACTGAATAAAAGCAACTGCCATGAGATTAAATATTGAGATCCCCTATAAAACCAGACACGAGGGCAAGTCTTATACTCCTGGTGTTCTAAAGTTGAGATCAGATGTCATGATTGGGAAGTCATGATTTAAGAATCCTTGAAAGTCTGTCTGACTGTTAGATAGGTGGCTTTATGCAAGTTTGAATGTGAAAGACCCACATTAAAATATGTTCCCTAACTGCCAGATGTGTAAAATGCAAGCAAGTGCTACATTAGGATATATGCATACAAATACAAACAATTAAACATGGAGATACAGGCACACAGAAAGAGACAGAGAAACAAAGACAGAGGTAGAGAGAGATTGGACATACTATCTAAAACTACCCTTACTCCTTACCCACTTATAGGGATTATAATTTTCACAATGTTTCTATTCTAAAATTTTCTGTCGGTGTTTTGTTTTTTTATCCCTCCATGGAATGGATATCACTACATAGATCAAACTCACAATAGACTCAAAGAGTTCCATCTGCCTCAGCCTCCCCATTGCTGTGATTAAAAGACTTGCATCAACACAGATGGCAAGTGTTTATGTTCAAGCAGGGAAGTTTGTTTTCATTTGAGGCCCTCACTCATGTAAATACAGTTCTAAATTCAAATCACAGTTTCAGGTAGCATAGAGTAACTCAGAACAGAGACTGATTTCTAATTCAGTTTTCCAGGAATGATATCTTCTATGTGGACCCTAAACTTCAACTTTAGGCTTAAATATAGAGGACATGGCCTGGAATTGGTTTGGCAAATGATGGGAAGCTTGGACTGCCTAACAATTCTCATATTCTTTTTTAGTGAGTGCTGGGAATAGAACCAGGATCTCGTGGAAGAGCATTAAGTGCACTTATCACTGAGACAACTCTCTATCCAGGGCAGACGGCATACAGCAGAGGCCAGAGATTATTGGATTTGCCTGCACCCACCGAAAGGGAACACTGATCACCTACCCACCAGGAGAGGAAGAGGCTCTTTCTACACCCACTGGAAGTAGTGATGGGGAAAAGGCAATATAAGAACACACTCAGCAACTGAAAAACAAATATGACACCACCAGAGTCTAGAGATTCTACACCAGTAAGACCTGAATACCCCAATACAGATGAAGCAGAAGGGAATGAACTTAAAAACAACTTCATGAAAATGATAGAGGCCCTCAAAGAGGATGTGAGGAAATCACATAAAGAAATGTAAGAAAAAACAAACCCAAAAATGAAAGAGATAGAAGAAAAAACAAACCAAAAATTCCAAAAAATGGAAGAAAGGGAGGAAAACACGAAGCAAAATATAAAAGAAACAATTCAAACAATGCAAGGATTTAAAGCTGTCATGGAGACAATAAAAAATACAGTCTGAAGGAATGCTGGAAATCGAAAAAACTGGGGAAGCAGGCAGGTAATACAGACACAAGCATAAACAAAAAATACAACAGATGGAAGGGAGAATCTCAGGTGTTGAAGACACACTAGGAGAAATATATTCATCAATCAAAGAAAATCTGAAGTCCAACGAATCCCTAACACAAAATATCCAGGACATATGGGATACCATGAAAAGTCCAAACCAAAGAATAATAGGTACAGAAGAAGGTGAAGAACCCCAACTCAAAGGGACAGAAAACATATTCTTTTTTTCTTGGTTTTTTACAAGACAGGGTTTCTTTATATTGTTCTGTAGGTCCAGCCTGGCCTCGAACTCACAGAGATCCACCTGCCTCTGCCTCCCGAGTGCTGGGATTAAAGGTGAGTGCCACCACCGCCTGGCCAGAAAACATATTCAACAAAATCATAGAAGAAAACTCTCCCAATCTAAAAATTACCTGCCAATGAAGGTACAAGAAGCTTACAGAACAACAAATAGAGAGGATCACAAAAAAAGTCCCCTTGTGACATAATAATCAAGACCCCAAACATAAAAAATAAAGGAAAAATATTATAGCAGCTAAGGAAAAAAGGTCAAGTAACATATAAAGGCAAACCTATCAGAATTACACCTGAGTTCTCTATGGAAACTCTGAAGCCAGAAGGTCCTGGATATCCTATCAACACTAAGAGACCATGGATGTTAGCCCATACTACTAAACCCAGCAAAGCTTTCAATGACTATAGATGGAGAAAACAAGATATTCCATGAAAAATCCAGATTTAAACAATACAAATCCACTAACCAAGCCCTACAGAAAGTTCTGGAAAGAAAACTCCAGTCCAAAAACATTAACTACAACCAGAAAAACATAGGAAATAGATAATCCCACTTTACCAATACCCAAAAGAGAAAAGGGGTAGAAATCCACATACACATCCACCAAGACCAATTTAAACTTAAAAATAAATTTAAAAAGTGCCATTCCACAAAACCTTCCCTAGAATGTACTTGAAGAAAAACGCCAACACAAGGAACTCAGTTATATCCATGAAAACACATGCGACAGATAATCTCACACTGGAAAATCCCAAAGAAGGAAAAACAAACAAGAACGTACTCAACATAAGTAAATATCAATAATACAAAAACTGATATAACATACAAAACTTTAGAACAACCAGTTGTATCTCATTGCATCACAGTTGGAGTTCAACATCGCAAACTAGATAATGTCTAAAAACTCATGAAACTGAGCAACTCTAAACTAGGTTAAGGAAGAAATAAAAGAGAATTTAAAACAATGAAAATAAAGTCTTCCTAGAATTCACTGAAAATGAACCCACAATAAAGATTAGGGACACAATGAAAGCAGTGCTATAAGGAAAACTTGTAATACATACTGCCTGGACAAAGAATTTGGAGAAATCTCACACAAATGTATTAGTAGCACACTAGAAATCTCTGGAACAAAAATAAGCAAACTAACCAGGAGGAGTAGACTTCAAAAAAAGAAATAAAATGCAAGGCTGAAATCCATTAAATTGAAACATGAGAACAAAAAAAAATCAGTGAAACAATGTATTGGTTTTTTAAGAAAATTAAGAAGATGGACCAACCCTTATTCAAATTAACCAAATGGACAGAGAAAGAAAGAAAACCCAAGTTAACAAATTCAGAAAAGAAAGGGGATATAACAATAGAATCCAAGGGAATGAAATGAAACAATAGGTCAAAATTAAAAAAATCTGTACTCCACAAAATACAAAAAAACTAAAGGAAATGAACAACTTTCTTGATACACACCACATAACAATATTAAAAGGTGACAACATAAACAATTTAAACAGAACTTTAGCATGTTAGAAAATAGAAAATGTCATTAAAGGTCTCCCTGACAAAAACAGCTCAGGGTCAGATGGTGTCCTCAAAGAATTCTATCATAATTTTAAAGAAGTTCTGTGTAAGTCCATTCCCTGACACACAGGACATTCAATGTGGGTCTGCAGGACAACTAGGAAAAAGATGGGGGACAGGAGATATGAAGAAGGTCACCAAGACAAGAATATGATCAAGGTGGCCGGGCGGTGGTGGCGTACGCCTTTATTCCCTGCACTCCGGAGGCAGAGGCAAGCGGATCTCTGTGAGTTCGAGGCCAGGCTGGACCGACAGCCTCCAAAACAATACGGAGAAACCCTGTCTCGTAAAAACAACAAAAAAAAAAAGAATCTGATCAAGGTGACAACATTTATTCTTTCCAAGTTATATTTAAGGTGCTTGGAGGAGGAAGCGAGGAGGGCCAGCTTCAAGAAAGCTGTCACGGCAAAAGGTCAGTGGCGGTGGTAGCCCCTGTGTTGCCTGGAAACCTAATCTGCAAGGCAAAACGTCAGGGTAGAACCTCCTCTGTTGCTCGGTAACCTGACCATAGGTCCTAACTTTATCTATCTCAATCTTTCCTTATTGACCAAGCCCATCTCCTGGATGACTTGGGGGCTTTCTGTTGAGCTAGTCTTTAACTGACAATTAAGCTGCATGCCTGTTTCTGGAGTTTAGCATAGGTAGCAGGGTGGTCCATAGTCTCATTACTCTCTATGAGGATGGAGTCACGTCTTCTCTAGGTGTACTTGATGCAACCGCAGCTGGTTGATGGCTGGAGGCCCCGACAAGCCCATATTTATCTGTCTCATTGGAAATTTCATTGTCTGGACAAGGAGTGCAATAATAGCAGCAAAAGCCTTGCCCTCTAGGGCAGCTTTCCTGAATCCAGACCCACATCTTTCACTGCATACAGAAGGAGGAATCTGGCAAGAACAAAGGAAAGGGTTTCAAATGCTTATGATTTCATTAGAAACCTGGATATATAAGTTTTTGTATATTGTATAACTAATTTACTTACAATTATTCCTATAAATGAAGAATATGTTTTTGAAAGAATAAGCCCATTAAAAAGTTGAAAGTGTTTACAATTAATGAAGAGATTATCATGGTGTTAGAAAATTGGTAACCTTAATGGAATAGGAACAAGTATAGGGAAGTTGAGCTATTTGGGACATGAATTAGAAAGGGAGGAAATTCCCCCTACACCTGACCTGTCTCTGTACTTGCTGACTATTGGATTTAAGAGCTCTTATCTCCAGCAGATTTGCATATTTAAATTATTGACTTGATAGGACTTAGAATAATCTTGGAAACAAATCTTTGCATATTTCTCTGAGTGGTTTTATTAGCAGCTTGCCTAATGTGAATGAGACACTCTCAAAGTAAATGTCACCACTTCATTGGCTGTAGTTCATGCAGCAGCATTTACTATTCTCTAAATCCTGGCTATGAATGGGATATTGCCTGTCACCTAATGCTCCTATAACCTTGTATTTCCAAAGATAATCAACCCTGCCTTCAATTGCATCCAAAATAAATGTCTCTTTCTGTTATTTTAATTACTATAATCACAAGTAATCCCACAACCACAACTGTAGTATTCTCCATTTCTGTGTGTCTAAATGGAAAAACATAACTGTTGGAAGATGAAACACTTAACCACAGAATCAAAACAATCATGTCATGTGTATTCAGATAGTGGATGAATTCTGATAGAGATTCTATGTCGAGGTGAGGATAAAAAAGTTCCTCAGTCATGGTTATTTAAATATTTATTTTCCCATTGATGTCATTATTTGAGGAGTTATTGAAACTCTATTACATACAGACTTGCTGAAGGTATTAGGCCACCAAAGTGGACTCTAAAACATTTACGTACCTTACCCAACTTCACTTAGTTTTGTTAATACTTGTGCATGAATGGAGAAATTTCCTCTTACATTCCTACCACTTGCTCCATGGCTGCCACTTGTTATTATGCCTTATGGCTAAAATGTCCTCTCATACCACCAGAATCAGAAATGTTAATAAGCTATTCCAAGCCATTTTTAGATACTTTGTTTGATCACAGCAGCAAAGTGTAACTACTACATAGGATGTCAATCAATAAAAACATATATTCAGTGAGACACTATGAGACACTTTAGGCATTCCCTCTTAACAGATGTCTGAAATTTGGGTTCAGTTGACATGAATTTATCCACATAAACACATTAAAAATCATAATTAAAGAGAAATATTTCCATTCATCTGAATCAGGGAATGAGAAGACAAATTATTGGTAGTGTTTTTTGTTATTTCCTACAGATAATTTAATGGTGATAGGACTTGAGTGTGAAAAAAAAATCACAGCAATGAGAAATTTATTTTTGGTATCATAGTAAGTTGAAAGTATTGAGCTAAAAACAACAAACCTCTGAATATGTTTTCTGGCCATTGTATCATCTGATCATTTAAAACCAATTGTAGATGTTGGAGAGTATTTGGGGAAAATGTTCCTACTCTCACCTTTATTCCAAGACCCTTGGGAAAATTCAAAATTTGAGAATGTCAAACTCAGCATCTTACTTGTATTTCCAATCTAAACTCATGTTGTGTTCCACAATAATCTTCCTCAGGAAATGGTGAAGCTGAAAGGGATGAACTGTGTAAAAGTGTACACAAGAAGTACAACGGAATTTCATTATAGAGTTTCTCTCCTTCTTTGTATTCTGTGATGTAAAATATAGCAGAATTGTATCTGTCAATGAGTTTGATCGATGGTAGCCTAAATGAATGGGATTCTACTCTACCTTTGAATGGGTAGTCTCCAACAAAAAAAAAACACCTTGAAAAAAATTTATGTAATGAATCAGCAGATGTTGAATAAGACAAAGTTCAACTTGAGTTATATCCAAACCCATTTACTTTTGGAGTATATTCTGAATTTCATTCCACACAATGATGAAACTGCTAACTAAAGGGTGTTTAACAGCTTCATTTAGGCAGTAATATAATTTTGTAATGAGCAGTGCTATTAATTCTCTTAAAGATTATCTTCCCCAATTACTGTTTGGGGAAATATATGAAGGAATTCTGAATTTTCCTTACAAAAATGGTTTCCATGAAAAGTGAGATAACTTGTGATATAAACTACATATTGACTAAGCTTGCACCCCATTGCTCAGCAACACTTACACATAGAAGATCACTAATCTCTTGGATCATAAAACCTTCAGACTCTCCTGTGCTATATGTAATGAAATTCACAATACCTACATTGGTGCCTTAGTGAATATTCAAACTGTCACAATGCTGGTGTTCCAGTGCAATGTAAGTGATATTACGTGCCATGGAAAAACTCCGTTGTATACCCATTTGCATGTGGTGATAATTGTACTTGCTGTAGACGCATCTCTTGAAGACTGTTGGCCACAGCATACACAGCTTTGTATATATTATAGCTTTCTTCATTCATTGCTGTGTTAAATATGTGTCTAGGCAGGAACTTCAAGGAAGCACTGGGTTGGCACTTCTCTAAAAGTTGACAATTAGGCTTATAAAATTGGCACTTAAAGAACAAATGCCACAATTTAGGAAGGTAATTGTCTTCTGGATATTTATATGGATTAACTCTTCTGATAAAATTGGTGAACTCAACAATCTCCTCATATTGGTGTTCAAAAATGAGACTCCCATGGAAAGCATCCCTCAGGAAATAGTATTGTTTGTAGCATCCCAAAGAGAGTTCATAACCCACACTTTCTCTGTTCAAAACTGTTGCCCTAGATTTGGCATTAAACCTTGTAGAAATAATTATAACCATACATAATTATTACATTGGCCAGTGATTCTTGTATCTTTCCAAGATTTTTCCAAAATTTGTTGAAAAATGAAATCCAGGTGCCAGCTATCATTTCTACAAAATCCATGCATACTCTACTACTCTCAAATATTTCTCTTAATTCTGATAGAACATTTGCCCCTCTGTCGTCATCAGGGAGGAACAGACCAACCCAGTTCCAGTGGAAATGAACCATCAAAGAGACAATGGCATGTGACAGAAATGTGTCTTTCAGAAACACCTGGTACATAGAAGAAAGCTGAGCTAGGTACCTCAAGATAGGATAAAAGGGTCCGAAAGTTATGTGAAAAGAATACAAAATAGGGACCAAGGGTAAGGACACTTGCATTACAGATAAGCTCAGACAAAAGCAAAAGAGTAATAGTGTGAAATTATGTTCATCTTGATTTTAAAGACATCTCTCTGATTGAGTTTTCCAGAAAATTACTGACATACCTTTCAGGTTTACAACACATCTTGTCTGGTCTACCATCTTCCTCCTTTATGTTCTAAGCCATATAGATATGGATTTACCACTGAGTGTCAAGACACTTGCATTTTTTAGATATGCAATCAAAGTGGCCTTTTTTTCATTCAAAGACTCATGATATGTCCTCAACAGAGATATAACTGTGTTTTTCCACAACATAACTCACCTGTGGGAATTTGTAGAGTTGCAGAAGTGTCCCTAAGAGGGCAGAGGTTGTCCATGATGTTCCCATGAGTACAGCAGTGGCCTTGTTCTCCTTTTTACATTTGTAATTAGAGAGGGGTTAGCTAAGCCCTGTGAGCCAAATAGTAGCATTCATAAGAATTTGTATATCATCGTATGGGATACTATAGAAATCAAACCCCAGAGATATGTTTGGTAGAAGGTATGGGATTCTGTTGATCTCAATATCAAAAACCAGAGTGAGAAGAAACTTAGTTCTTAAAATTATACCTGCATTGGTAACATGGAAATACACAAGAGGGCATAGACTATAGTCATCTACAGGTTTCATTCCATATCTTTTCTAGTTCAAATGTAATGTTTACCTAAAATTTACAGTTTATCTATTTCTTCAAGTAACTGGAATTCAGATGACAACATTATGTTGTTAGTATGATACAAGGTCATATATGTGAAAATCTCAATTTTGGCAGTTCCAAAGGAGGTCTCATTATATATTCTTCTATGTTGGACACATTAAAATTCTCTATGGATATGAACAAAGATACCCACAAAACAACATATCTACTGCCTCACTGGTGTTGGTTTTATTTTCTACAGTTTTCATACCACATATGCTTTGATTAAGAAAATATCTTAATTGGTACAGAGTTAATGCAAAATCTCTAGAGAAAAGAGTTGTCTTATTTTGAAACGTAGTTTTGTTTAATTTTATAATACTTACATCATTTATATGCATATATGTTCCCTGTGTGTGAAAGTATAAGAATTTTAAATATTGTGTGGACAACACAAAATACAACTTTCAGGAGCAGTCATAGATTTCCAAGCTCTTTCAAAAGGCTTATTTTAGAGTTCTCACTCCATCAAATACTTTCCAGGGTTTCTTGTGTATTTTTCACATTACAGTACATGATCCCTTCATTACATACACACTCATGCAGTTTATGGGAATCTGAAGTCTGGTAATCTTATTAGTATTTGAAGCCTTTTGCTTTCTGACACATTTTTGTCTTAATATTTAAGTGTCCTATTCAGAAAAGATTATTTTACAAAAACCTAACAGACAATAAACTGGCAAAGATAACTTCCATTTTAGTTGGTCATTTGGGGAGTTCAAGTCACACCACCTGCAAAATTAGGCTACGACCACTCCCCTTAGTGACTTTCAGAAAAACAAGGTAAGACACAGTTGTTAAAGACTCCACACATTTCAGAATCAGGATGTGATTGAATCAATATCTATTTGGCAGAAAACCTCCTCACATCTACCTGTGACAGGTGAGGCCATTAATTCTAGAGAAGATTCTATTTCTGCCATTTTATTAAACCAGTATAAGCTCTAACCGCATTTTAAATACTTAGAATTACATTCCCATATAAGTTTTATTATCACCTTGTATTAAAAAAGCTACTTTATGCAGCTACCTAGACCATTACACAATGTCACTATTGGATAAAATTGTGTGCTTCATAATAAGGTGTTTACTACATAACACCTACACCTAAGGCTCAAAGAACATTTTTGAAGAGGAGCAGAATGTTCAGAGCTGGAGGACCAGAACATCTGCTGCAATATAGTCTGTTATAAATAAAAAAGTGAATATTTAGAGGGTTGTGGAGTAAGAGGCTGAAGTTGGAATAGTTGGGGGTTTTGAAGATTAGAATTATTGTATTATGTTATATGAAACTGACTAAGAATTAATTAAATACAATTTATAATACTGTATTTTTCAAATTATCCCATGATTGGATACCAAAATTCTGTACAATAAGATACTGTTTGGGTGTGTGCTGAAGAAGCAATATTATTTCTTATGTTGCATACATGAACCATAAAGGAGATTAATTATCCTTATGCAAATGTAAAAATAATTGAGATAAGTCATGTTTGGGTATAGAGTTACATATCAGAATTTTGACTTTGTACTTATAAAATTTGTTTTCTCCTTTGGCATTTTTCATAGCTGATCATGTACAATGCATTCAGTAGACTGGTAATGGTATCAGAATTTGTAGACACACCAGTAGAAAAGCTGAGAAATCTCAGGATTCTTGAATGACTTTCCAAATATTGCTAACATCATGTAATATCTGTGGCATATCAGTAGAGATATCATTGTTTACTTACTTGATTGCAATAAATATAAAACTGGGGAGTAGGATAGGAGGAAGAGGGAATCATAGGTTAGAAGACAGATCAGGCACCATTGTGACCTCTAGTGATCTAAAGGGACGACACCAATTGGCAAGCTAAGCAATAGTGTAGAGACCTCCTCGAATGCCCATTCCTGATGTGAACTTGATGTCTATAACCATCCTGGAGCCTTCATCCAGTGACTGATGGAAGCAGAGGCAAATACCCACAGTTAAATACTGAACAGAACCCAAGGAACCCAACGGCAGAGAGAGAGGAGCGAAGAGCAAATTGGCAAAGAATGGGCTGGCAAAACCAGCAGAGACAGCTGATCCGAACAGGGGAGGGCTCTTGGACCCCAGACCGACAGCTGGGAGGCCAGCATGGGACCAATCCAGACCACCTGAATGTGAGAGCCAATAGGGAGCCCTGGGATACCTATGGGGTCCTGAGCAGTGGATCAGTGTTTATCCCTCGAATAATAACAGACATCGTGTGTCCATAACACAAAGAGGGTTGCCCTCTCTGCCTGGACTCTTAGGGAAGTGCCAGGGCCCTACCATGAGTGAAATGATAGACTCTAGATATCCCCTATGTGGAAGGAATTGGCAATAGTGTGGGAGGATGGGGAGGCTGGTGGGGGTGCTGGAGGAGGGGAAGGAGAGGGAACAGTGATTGACATGCAAAACAAGCTATTTAAAATAAAAATAAAAATAAATAAATAAGTCAGCAATACATAATTCAATATTTTGTCACCCATATCAGAGCAAAATCAATAGACAAAAGTTTTCAATTTTTACTGGAGGCAAATAGTAATATGTTGGACACATCTATTCCTCAAAGTAACAGTTTGAGATGAATGATTTTACAAAAATCTCCACAGTGCTGACAATGAGGGTCTCAGCATTCACCTCAAGGTTACGTGACAAATATCCTTACATGATGGAGGCTGTTATATGCATGATAGGATGCTTGTGTTTGTGATTCATGATGTTATGGACTATATATCTGAAAATTTCTTCTTCACTGTGAAACACACTGAGACAAAAGGCAGCTAGAAAACAATATCCAAGTGTTAATTAAAAGTACAAGCTAGAGATGTACCAAGTCCAGTGGCTACAACAAGACAGATGACAAAACTGTAGGTTTCATGTAACATTCAAGAATCACAATGACCATTTGCAGAGAAAAGCAGGGAATCCCAAAGTGCAGCAATTCATTGAAAGAGAAAGTCAAATATGCGATAGGCAATAATTAAGGGATTTGCTCAAATTCAAGATACAATTCCAAGTTAGAGGCTTTTTCATTTATAATTCAGTAAAGGGAGAAAGTGTTAAAGGAAACCAGGATGGCTTTGTCTATATGAGAACTATTCTAGAAAATCGGTGATTGCAATTTTTATAATTTTTCCCTTCCTAAAATGAATACGGTACACATTTATGTAAGTGTATATGTGCTGTGTTTATTCATTTATGATGCTTAAAATAATTTAAAGCTTTAGTAATTACCAGAAAACATAGTTTTATGAAATTTAGTCAAAGTATGTCTTCATGTGATTTTGAACATTAAAAATCAATTTCAAAATTTCAAATAAAGCATCTTAATGCAACATATTTTAAAATGATCTTACAAACCATCTTAACATGAAGTACTTAGCAATATTCATCAATAGTTATACACTTAATAAAAATAATAAATCACAAATATTCAAGGAACATTTACTATATTAGGACATATCAATTTCATCAAACTATGATTAAAGTCAAATATCAAAGTAAATAAAGAATTAAGTGAGAATAAAGGCATAATATTTTAAGATTCCAGAATATATTTATGTGATTTATCCTGTATGAAACTGTGCAGTTAAGAACACTATGTTATATAATACAAGGGCGATATCATTGTGCATTAAAAATACTCTTTTCCCATCTTGAATTTGGTTTGTATTTAAAACATAATATTACAACACAGTTGTGACTCATCAAAATGTGATAATTACATAGCAACATATCTATGTATGTTGAAAGTGAGGAAAGACAATTGCTGAGAAAGTACACACTGCAACAGTGAAAACGTGTATGACCAGGCAGGCTGTCCCTAGAGTTTTTCCACTCTTGCTCTTCCCTCACAATCCACTGCTGCCAGACAAAACACCAGCTGCAGCCTCCCCTCATCATTGCCCATGCCTCTGGGAATTCTGCTATCTTTGCCCTGTCACTCTCTACCCCAACATTATTGGTGTGTCCAGACCCCAATTCATATGAACACCCTTGATTAACTGCTGGTGATTCCTTCTACAAGTCAAGGTAGAGTGCACATGGAAATTTTCTTTTACATTGGTCCCTGAGACAGAATCCTCAAACACATTCCTTCCCCCTGCAGCCTCCCTTCCTCTCTGTTCATGCTGCTGTAGATCCCAGATACCATGCCCACCCTATCTACTCATCACTAGCCTCCAACACCAGCAAGTACTCCCCAACTCAGAGTTGAGTAGCCAATTAAAACAGGCATTACATACACAATACACTCTTTGAAAATTCAATAATGAAACAGAAATTGATAAAGAGAAGTCCAATTCAAAGAAGACACACACACAGAGAGAGAACCAGCACCACCAATAGCACCAACACCAAAAACAACAACAAAGTAACTGGAATTAACAATCATTGGTCTTTTTTGTCTCTCAGTGTCAGTGGTCTCAATTCCTCAAGATAAAGAAACAGAATAACATAATGGAGGCAAAATCAGAGCCAATAATTCTTCTGCTGTTGAAACACACCTCAACATCAAAAGTAGATATTATCTCAATGAAATGGTTGAAAGAAGGTGTAGCAGTCAACTTAAGAAACAAGCTGGTGTGACCATTTTAAGATCTACCAAAATAAATTTCTAACAAAAATTAGTCAAAAGAGATGCAGGACACCACACAAATATCCAAAGAAAACTCTAAGATGACATTTAAATTTTTAATATCCATGCTTCCAAAACAATAGCCTCCACTTTTGTAAAAGAAAAACTACTACATTTAAAGTCACATATTGATCCTCACACACTGATAAAAGAGAAATCAATACCCCACTATTAATAACCTAGAAGTCATTCATCCATAAAATAGACAGTGAAATGCTAGAAATAGCAGATTTCAGGAACCAAATCGACCTAACAGACACCACCTCACAAAACTTTCTCTAAAATTGTACACATACTCAGACACAAAGCAAGTCTCAATAGACACAAGAAAATTGAAACGACTCCCTGAGTCCTAGGTGATCATCATGAATTAAATATGGATTCCAGAAGCAACAAAAAGCCTATTAAGTGTTGGATTCTGAACAATTCTCTACAGATAAAAATGGGTACAGACTTTCTAAAATTCAATGAAAACGTATAAATTACACAGAAAATATGTGACACATTGAAAGATGTAAAAATAGAAAAGTTCATATTACTAAATGCTTACAGAAAAATAGAGAGCCCTCATACTAACAACCTGATAGCATACCTGAAATATCTAGAACAAAGAGAAGTAGGCATGCACAGCAGGAGTAGTTTACAAGGAATAATCAAGCTTCAGGCTGCAATCAAAACAAACAAAGAGAATAATACAAAGAATCATTAAGGCCAGGCAGTGGTGGCACACATCTTTAATCCTAGCACTCGGGAGGCAGAGGCAGGCAGATCTCTGTGAGTTCGAGGCCAGGCTGGACCGATAGCTTCCAAAACAATACAGAGAAACCCTGTCTCGTAAAAACAAAAAAAAATCATTAAAATAAACACTTGGTATTTTGAGATAATCAACTAGGTTGACACACCCTTATACAAACTAAAAGACAGAGAATGAGTAACCAAAAGCAGAAACAAAAAGTGGGAAATAACACCACACACTGAGAAAATGCAGAGTCTAAAGACATACTTTGAAAGCATGTACAGCACAAAAATTGGAAAATCTAAAAAAGCAAAAATTTTTGACAACTGCCATAGTTGACATTTTTATTATTTATTTATTTTATTTTAATTTTAAATAGCTTGTTTTACATGTCAATCACTGTCCCCTCTCGCTCCACTCCTCCCGCACTCCCCACCATCTCCCCCATCCTCCCACCCTATTGCCAATTCCTTCCGCATAGGGGATATCTAGAGTCTATCATTTCACTCAGAGTTGGGTCCAGGCCTTTCCCTAAGAGTCCAGGCAGAGAGATCAACCCTCTTTGTGTTATGGACACACAATATCTGTTATTATTCGAGGGATAAACACTGATCCACTACTCAGGACCCCATAGGTAGCCCAGGCCTCCTCCTTGACTCTCACATTCAGGGGTTGACATTTTTCAAAGTTAAATAAAGATCAGATTGACAATTTATACATACACATAACCCTCAAGGAACGAGAAGTAGTATTAAAAGTCCCTCCTGAAAGCAAAAAAACAGTTCAAATAAAGAGAAATATAAACAATAACTAAGTCACAAATCTTTAATGTACAATATGTCCTGATTGCAAGATATGCTTAGGAAATGGTGGAGCAGTACTCACACATCTTGTGTGCAGGGAAAAACAATGACTGGTATAACTTGAGGCCCTTTCTACAAGAGATAACTCATTAAAAATACTACCTAAATGGCCAGGAACCTGAGGCTGGGTAGTCCAGAGCCTAGGATAGAGCTTAAAAGGACTTGAGATAAATCACCAAAATGATTCTGCTCTACACGTAGATCAGTTCCTTGTCCAATTGTCAACAGTGAGGCTGCCTGTGGCAGCAGATGGAAGAGAGTGCTGAGTTCTACATCAAGAAATTATACGAGGTGGCTGATTAGGCAGGCTCTATCAAATCCCTCTTCTCAGAGCTCAGTGAAAGCCCTTGAGGAGGTGGGAATACTGGTAGAGGTAGAGAGCATGGGGACATCAAGGTAATATGGACTACTGTGTCTATTAAGCAGTGCTAATATGGGGTTATAGATTCTAAAGCTTAAAGCAAGGGACCTGCATGGATTGGCACCAATTCCTCTTCCGATTTGTTATGGCTCTCAGCTTGGTGTTTTTCTGGAACTTTCAACAGTGGAAGAAGTTGTGTCTCCAACTCTTTTCCCTGCTCCCAGCACACTTTTGTTCCTATAGGGTTGCCTGTTCCAATCTCAATGTGAGAGCTTTTTTCTTGTCTGACACTGTTTTATTTTGTCATGTTTGGATATTGTTTCTTGGAAGCTTGCTTCGTTCTGAAGGGCAATTGAGGTGAAAAAAATTGAAAATGAGAAACAACTTGCTAGAAATGCATGAATCTAGTAGACAAATTGAAAAACATGTCAGATAATTAAAAAAAAGAAGGTGAAGGATACCATTTGACACTCAGACCCAGGTAGAGATGTTTTAAAAGTACAGAAGTGTGCCCAAATTCCAAATCTGATATCTCTGATCTGGAATCAATGGCATCTAACACAGGCAGTTTTTAACACTCTAGTATCATATCAGTCACTAAAGAGACACAACTATCAGTAGTATCAAGCTTTTTCATAGGAGTACATCAACCCTTCTCTAATGCCCGTAAGTACTAGGTCAAACTTTGAGAAAACAATCCTTCTTGAGGATGATATAACATGGACAACTTTCAAAAGCTTGTGGAAGCAAACACATAGCAAAATCTACTCACAAGAATACAAATATCAAGCTGATAAACAAAAATAAATAATTTTTTCACGTCCCATTTTTATGTTATGAAAACAAACCAGGCAAACAGGATCTTGCAATAAAATTGATTTGAGAGTAAAAGACAGGTTGTCATGATGAAAAATATAGGGATAATGGAAGTTTGAATCCATATATCACCTTTATCAAAAGAAATATTAATTCAAAGCAGAATACATGAATAATGGTACCAATTGTATATGGAGGTCTTCCAAATAGTGTGAGAGATATGCTTGTGTAAATTTTTTGCCTATGTAGAAAATATGAAGAAGGAAAGGTACAACAATCACCACATCACCTTGATGGTAAAAGACTTCCTTGAGCTTATAATAGCACTCATTGATGGTATAGGCACACACAGGTTGGAAATCATGAGAAGGCTAATGACAAAAATCAGTGACGACATTCTATTAACAAATTTGCCTTTCTTTTTTATTTATTTTTCAGTTTAAATTTAGATAAGAAACAAGGTTGCTTTACAAGTCAGTTGCAGGTCGCTCTCCCTTTTCATCCCCTCCTCCTGTGCCCTCCCCACATCCCCCCCCCCCGTTATCTCCTCATTTCCCCAGGGAGGGTGAGGCCCTCCATGGGGGTGTCCATAGTCTGTCATTTCATATAGGGCAGGGCCTAGACCCTTCCCCAAGAGTTCAGGGTGAGAGTGCACCTCACATTGTTCTATGGGAGTCCAAAGTCCGTGTGTATACTCAGGATGGGTACTGATATGCTGCCTAAGGCTAAATAGATTACCTAGGCCTCCTCACTGACACCCATATTCAGTGGGTCTTGATCAGTCCCATACTGGATTCCCAGGCTGATGCCTGGAATTCAAGAGTTAAACTTTGTCTGGTCAGCTGTTTCTGGGGGGTTAAACCAGCCCAGCCTTAATCACTTTGGTCATCAGTCCTCCCTCTATGTTACTGGCTTTCTTGAGTTCAGCTCAGTACTTAACCATGGGAATCTGACTCTGCTTCCATCAGCCACTGAATGAAGGTTCTGTTTCCCATACTCTCTGGCCATGGCACTCCCCAGATCTATGTCTAAAATCCATATATGAGAGAGTACATGCCATGTTTCTCTTTTTGTGACTGGGTTACCTCACTCAGGGTGGTTTCTTCTAGTGTCATCCATTTTCCTGCAAATCTCAGGATTCCATTGATTTTTTTTGCTAAATAGTATTCCATTGTGTAAATGTACCACATTTTCTCTATCCACTCTTCGGGTGAGGGACATCTAGGTTGCTTCCAAGTTCTGGCTATTAAAAATAATGCTGCTATGAACATAGTGGAACAGACATCTTTGTTATATGAATGGGCATCTTTTGGATATATGCCTAAGAGTGGAGATGCTGGGTCTTGTGGTAGGTTTATTCCCATTTTTCTGAGGAATCTCCATACTGATTTCCAAAGTGGCTGAACCAGTTGGCACTCCCAGCACCAATGGAGGAGTGTCCCCCTTTCACCACATCCTCTCCAGCATAAATTGTTGTTGGTGTTTTTGATTTTAGCCATTCTTACAGGAGTGAGATGGTATCTCAGAATTGTTTTGATTTGCATTTCCCAGATTGTTAAGAGAAGCTTTTTCCTTGAGAAGGAGCCGTTCCGCCAGCCTGGTTCCAGATCCCCATCAGTCCCAAATAAACACACAGGAGGCTATATTAATTATGAAGCTGTTGGCCTTGTTTGTTTCTTACTGGCTACCTCTGCCTTAAGTAGTTACCCCATAAATGTTAATCTAAGTATTTCTCTTACCGGAGAATAGTCCCAGGCTCCCTACCCCCACAGCGTTACATGTTGAATCTCTTTTGTTTCTCCTTCCCAGAATCCTCCTGGACTCCTAGCCCCACCTATCTAGATTCCTATAGGCTAAACAGTACTTTATTGACAAATAACAGGCAAATAACAGGACTTCCCCAACACCAGATGACTAAGGATGTTGAGCACTTTCTCAAGTGCCTCTCAGACATTTTAGAGTCCTCTATTGAAAATTCTCTATTTAGTTCTGCAGCCCACTTTTTAGTTGGGTCCTTTGATGTTTTGGAGACTTGCTTCTTGAGTTCTTTATAAATTTTGGAGATCAGCCCTCTGTCAGATGTGGGAATAGTGAATATTTTTTCCCATTCTGTGGGCTGCCTTTTTGTCTGGCTGACTGTGTCCTTTGCCTTAGAGAAGATTTCCAGTTTCATGAGGTCCCATTTATTAGTTGTTGATCTCACTGTCTGTTATGTTCAGGAAGCTGTCTCGTGTACCAATTCATTCAATAGTACCACCCACTTTCTCTTCTAAGAGGTTCAGTGTGGCTGGATTTATGTTGAGGTCTTTGATCCATTTGGACTTAAGTTTTGTGCATGGCGATAAACATGGGTCGATCCGCATTCTTCTACACGCCAGCCTCCAGTTATGCCAGCACCATTTGTTGAAGATGCTTTCTTTATTCCATTGTATATTTTTAGATTCTTTGTCAAAGATCAGATGTTCATACGTGTGTGGGTTAATATTTGGGTTTTGAATTAGATTCCACTGGTCTACCTGTCTATTTTTGTGCCAATACCAAGCTGTTTTCAGGACTATAGCTCTATAATAGAGCTTGAGGTCAGGAATGGTGATGCCTCCAGATGTTGCCTTGTTGAACAAGGTTGTTTTGGCTATCCTGGGTCTTTTGTTTTTCCATACAATATTGATTATTGTTCTTTCAAGGTCTGTGAAGAATTGTGCTGGGATTTTAATGGGGATTGCATTGAATATGTAGATTGCTTTTGGCAGGATTGCAATTTTTACTACATTGATCCTAACTATCCAAGAGCATGGGAGGTCTTTCCATTTTCTGAGGGCTACTTTAATTTCTTTCTTTAAAGATTCAAAGTTCTTGTGATACAGACCTTTCACTTGTTTGGTTAGCATTACCCCAAGGTATTTTATGTTGTTTGTGGCTATTGTAAAAGGTGACGTTTCTCTGATTTCTCTTTCAGGCCTTTTATCATCTGTATATAGTAGGGCTACTGATTTTCTTGAGTTGATCTTGCAGCCTGCCACTTTGCTGAAGGTGTTAATCAGCTGTAAGAGTTCCCTGGTAGAGTTCTTTGGGTCATTGATGTAAACTATCATATCATCTGCAAACAGTGAAAGTTTGACCTCTTCCTTCCCAATTTGTATCCCCTTGATCCCTGTTTGTTGTCGTATGGCAATGGCTAGAACTTCAAGTACCACATTGAAACGGTATGGAGATAGTGGACAGCCTTGTTTTGTGCTGATTTTAGAGGAATTGAGTTGAGTTTCTGTCCATTTAGTTTGATTTTGGCTGTTGGTTTACTGTATATAGCTTTTATTATGTTTAAGCATGTCCCTGTTATCCCAGATCTGTCCAAGACCTTTATCATAAAAGTGTGTTAGATTTTGTCAAAGGTTTTTCAGCATCTAGTGAGATGATCATGTGATTTTTGTTTTTCAGCTTGTTTGTATGGTGGATTAAATTGATGGATTTTTGTATGTTGAAACATCCCTGTATCCCTGGGATGAAACTTACTTGATCATGGTGAATGATTGTTTTGATGTGTTCTTGGATCCGATTTGCCAGTATTTTATTGAGTATTTTTGCATCAAAGTTCATGAGGGATATTGGTCTGATGTTCCCTTTCTTACTTGTGTCTTTGTGTGGTTTGGGGATCAAGGTTATTGAAGCCTGATAGAAAGAGTTTGGCAAAGATCCTTCTGCTTCTATTGTGTGGAATACTTTGAGAAGAATTGGTATAAGCTGTTTTTTGAATTTCTGGTAGAATTCTGCATTGAGTCCATCTGGACTTGGACTTTTTTTGTTTGGGAGATTTTGATGACTGCTTCTATTTCCATAGGGGTTACAGGTCTATTTAAATTGCTTATCTGTTCTTGATTTAGTTTTGGCAAGTGATAGCTAACCAGGAAGTCATCCATTTCCTTTAAATTTTTGAATTTTGTGGAGTACAGGTTTTCAAAGTATGACCTGATGATTCTCTGGATTTCCTCAGAGTCCGTTGTTATGTTCCCCTTTTCATTTCTGATTTTGTTAATTTGCATGTTCACTCTCTGCTGTTTGGTAAGTTTGGACAAAGGTTTGTCTATCTTGTTGATTTTATCAAAGAACCAACTCTTCCTTGAATTGATTCTTTGTATTGTTTTCCTAGTTTCTACTTTATTGATTTCAGCCTTCAATTTGATTACTTTCTGGCACATACTCCTCCTGTGGGAGTTTGCTTCTTTGTGTTCTAGAGCTTTCAGCTGTTTTAATTCTCTAGTATAACTGTTTTCCAGTTTCTTCATGTGGGCACTTAGTGCTATGAACTTCCCCCCATAGCACTGCTTTCAAAGTGTCCCATAGGATTGGGTATGTTGTGTCCTTGTTCTCATTGAATTCGAGGAAGTGTTTAATTTCTTTTTTTTTTATTTTTTTTATCATTTTTAAAATTTTAAATAGCTTGTTTTACATGTCAATCCCAGTTCCCTCTCCCTCCCCTCCTCCCGCATTACCCTTCCCCCCCACCCTCCCACCCTATTGCCAAATCCTTCCACATAGGGGATATCAGAGTCTGTCATTTTACTCTGGGTAGGGTCCAGGCACTCCCCTAAGAGTCCAGGCTGAGAGAGCATCCCTCTTTGTGCTATAGGCACACGATGACTGTTTGTATTCCAGGGATAGACACTGATCCACAGCTCAGGGCCCCATAGGTTGCCCAGGCCTTCTCGCTGACACTCACATTTGGGGGGGTCCAGATCAGTCCCATGCTGGCCTCCCCACTGTCGGTCTGGGGTCCAAGAGCTCTCCCCTGTTCAGATCAGCTGTCTCTGCTGGCTTTGCCAGCCCAATCTTTGCCAATTTGCTCATCACTCCTCTCTCTTTGTCGCTGGGTTCTTTGGGTTCAGTTCAGTGATTAATTGTGTGTTTGCCTCTGCTTCCATCAGTCACAGGATGAAGGCTCCCGGATGGTTATAGACATCAAGTTCATTATCAGGAATGGGCATTCGTGGTGGTGTCTCCACTATTGCTTAGCTTGCCAATTGGTGTTATCCCTTTAGATCACTCGAGGTCACTCTGGTGCCTGATCTGTCTTCTATCCTATGATTCCCTCTTCCCCCTATTCTACCCCCACCCACTCAACATCCTGATATGTTGCCAAGTATGTGGTAGATTTTTGAGAAGGTTCCATATGGTGCTGAGAAGAAGGTATATTCTTTTTTATGTGGATGAAATGTTCTATAGATGTTTATTAATCCCAGTTGGGTCATTACTTCTATTAGATCCTTTGCTTCTTTGTTGAGTTTCCGTCTGGTATTCCTGTCTAGTGGTGAGAGTGTTGTGTTGAAATCTCCCACTATAACTGTGTGGGGCTTTAGATGTGATTTAAGTTCTAATAATTTTTTTTTACAAATGTGGATGCCTTTGTATTTGGGGCATAGATGTTCAGGATAGATACTTCATCTTTGTGGGTTTCACCTTTGATGAGTATATAATGACCTCCTTCATCTCTTTTGATTGATTTTATTTTAAAGTCAAGTTTGTTAGATATTAGGATTGCTACCCCTGTTTGTTTCTTGGGTCCATTTGATTGAAAAAATTTTCCCAACCTTTAACTCTCTGGAAATTCCTTTCTTTGAGGGTGAGGTGTGTTTCTTGTATGCAGCAGAAGGAAGGGTTCTGTCTTCGAATACATTCTGCTAGCCTGTGTCTTTTTATGGGTGAGTTAAGGCTTTTAATTTTGAGGGATATTAATGACCATTGATTGCTCATCCTTGTTTGATTGGCAATGGTTGTTGTTGGTGGAATTATGTGTAGAATTTCACCCCTTTGTTCTTTTGGCTGTTGGTAGAGAGGGCTTCTCTAATGCCTATATTTTTCTGGTTGTAGTTCGCTTCCTTGGGTTGGAGTTTTCCTTCTAAAATTTTCTGTAGAGCTGGGTTAGTGGATACGTATTGCTTGAATCTAGTTTTGTCATGGAATATCTTGTTTTCTCTGTCTATAGTGATTGAGAGCTTTGCCGGGTATAGTAGTCTGGGCTGGCATCAATGGTCTCTTAGTGTTGGATGAATATGTATCAATGACCTTCTGGCTTTCAGATTTTCCATGGAGAAGTCTGGTGTTATTCTGATAGGTCTGCCTTTATATGTTACTTGACATTTTTCCTTAGCTGTTCTTAATATTCTTTCTTTATTCTGTATATTTGGGATCTTGATTATTATGTGGCCAGGGGGCTTTTTTGTGGTCCTCTCTATTTAGTGTTCTGTAAGCGTCTTGTACCTTCATTGGCATGTCTTTCTTAAAGTTGGGAAAGTTTTCTTCTATGATTTTGTTGAATATGTCTTCTGCCCCTTTTAGGTCATTTTCTTCTCCTTCTTCTATCCCATATTTCTTGGATGTTTTGTGTTACGGATTTGGTGGACTTAAGGTTTTCTTTGCTTGATGAATCCATTTCTCCTAGTGTATCTTCAACACTTGTGATTCTATCTTCCATCTCTTCTATTCTGTTGGTAATGCTTGTATGGGTAGTACCTGACTGTTTGCCCAGCTTTTGTATTTCCTGCCTTTCTTCAGATTGTGTTTTTTTTTATTGTCTCTATTTCAGTTTTCAACCCTTACAGCGTTTGCATTGCTTCTTGCAATTTTCAGTTCATCTTTTCTTCCATTTGTTGCCTTTTATGACATTTTTGGTTTGTTCTTTCTTCCATTTCTTGCATTTTGTTGTTTGCTTTTGTTCCATTTCCTACCTATTTTGGTTTGTTTCTTTTTTTCATTTCTTTCATTTTTTGCTTTTTTTCCATTTCTTGCATTTTTTGCTTCATTTCTTCTTCCATTTCCTGCCTTTTTTGGTTTGTTTTTTCTTCCAATTCTTGCATTTTTTGGTTTGTTTTCTCTTCCATTTCTTGCATTTTTGGTTTGTTTTTTCTTCCATTTCTGGCATTTTTTGGTGTGTCTTTTCTTCCATTTCTTTGAAAGATTTTCCTATATCCTCTTTCAGGGCCTCTATCATTTTCATGAAAGTGCTTTTAAGGTCGTTCTCTTCTGCTTCGTTCACATTGGAATGTTGGAGTCTTGCTGGTGTGGAGTCTCTAGAATCTGGTGGTGTCATATTTGTTTTTCTGTTGCTGAGTGTGTTTTTGTATTGTCTCTTTCCCATCTCTTCCTCTAGTGGGTGCAGAAAGAGACCCTTACTGGTCTGGTGGTTAGGGGGCCAGAGTTCCCTTTTGGTGGGTGCTAGCAAGTCCAATAATCTGGTAGTTTTTCTATTCCTTGTCCTGGTTCAGGTCCTGTGGGTGGAGAAGAACAGGAATCTGGGGTGCTTAGCCTCCTACCTGGTCCCCTGGATCCTATGCTGGATCCTGTTGTACCTGATCCTGAGGTGGGAACAGCTGCTCCCCTGGTCTCCCTGGCTACTCTGGTTTCCTTGTCTCCTTGGTGGGAGAGAAGACCTGGAGTCTGGGGTGCTTGGCTCCCGCTGGGATTGGAAGCTCTGTGCTGTTCCCAGGCAATCCCCAGGCACTGGAACACAGGCCCAGAAGCCGGCCTGTTTACCTCCAAATGTGCCTTTCAAGTTGTAAATATGCTAGACGCAGTCATGAAGGTTTCCAAGAGGTATATAAGCAATTTTTATTTGTGAGAATGATTTTTTACAAATGTTGATGAGTGAGACTGTCACAATAATCAATAGAAGCTGTTCCTTTTTCTTTCTTTTACTTTTTTGTTTCTATAGTTGGTTTTATTTTATTTTATTTTTAAATTTAAATTTAAATTAGAAACGAGGTTGATTCACATATTAATTCCAGGTCCATTTCCCTTCCCCTCACCTCCTCCCATGGGCTCCACCAAACCCTCCAATATCTCCTCATTTCCCCAGGGAGGGTGAGGCCCTCCATGGTGGTGTCCATTGTCTGTAACTTCATCTAGGGCAGGGCCTAGTCCCTCCCTTTGGAATCCAGGGTGAGTATGCATCTCTCATTGTTGGATGGCCACCCAAAGTTCATTTGTATACCCGGGATAAATACTGATCTACCCAAGGCCCAATAGATTATCTAGGTCTCCTCACTGACACCCATGTTCAGGGGGTCTTGATCACTCCTATGCTGGAATCCCAGGCATCAATCTGGCATTCAAGAGCTATCCCTTGTCAGGTCAGCTGTTTCTGAGGCTTAAACCAGCCCAGTCTTAATGACTTTGGTCATCATTCCTCCCTCTCTGTTATTGGCTTTCTTGAGTTCAGCTCAATGTTTAGCTGTGAGAGTCTGCCTCTGCTTCTATCAGCCCCTGAATGAATGTTCTGTTTCCCAGACTCTCTGGCCATCGGATTGTAGGCTGGTACTCCCCAGGTCTACATCTAAAATCCATATATGAGAGAGTAAATGCCATGTTTCTCTTCTTGTGACTGGGTTACCTCACTCAGGATGGTTTCTTCTAGTGTCATCCATTTGCATACAAATTTCAGGATTCCAGTGTTTTTTTCCTGCGGAATAGTACTCCATTGTGCAAATGTACCACATTTTGTCTATCCACTCTTTGGTTGAGGGGCATCTAGGTTGCTCCCAAGGTCTGGCTATTACAAATAATGCTGCTGTGAACATAGTGGAACAGATGCCCTTGTATAAATGTGAATCTTTTGGCTATGTGTCTAAGAGTGGAGTTGATGGGTCTTGTGGTAGATTTATTCCCATTTTTCTGAGGAATCTCCGTACTGATTTCTAAAGTGGCTGTACTAGTTGACATTCCCATCAGCAGTGGAGGATTGTTCCCTTTTCACCACACCCTCTCCAGCATAAATTGTCATTAGTGTTTTTGCTTTTAGCCATTCTAACAGGAGAAAGATGGTATGTCAGGGTTGTTTTGATTTGCATTTCCCCAATGGCTAAGGATGTTGAGCACTTTCTCAACTGTCTCTCAGCCATTTTAGTCTCCTCTATTGAGAATTCTCTATTTAGTTCTGTAGCCCACATTTTAATAGCATCCTTTGGTATTTTGGAGACTTGCTTCTTGAGTTCTTGTAAATTTTGGATATCAGCCCTCTGTTAGATGTGGGGTTAGTGAATATCTTTTCCCATTCTCTGGAATGCCTTTTTGTCTTGATAACTGTGGCCTTTGCCTTGCAGAAGCTTCTCAGTTTCAGGAGGTCCCATTTATTAATTGTTGACCTCACTATTTGAGCTACTGGTGTTATGTTCAGGAAGTTGTCTCCTGTACCAACTCGTTCAAGAATACCACCCACTTTCTCTTCTAAGAAGCTCAGTGTGGGTAGATTTATGTTAAGGTCTTTCATCCATTTGGACTTAAGTTTTGTACATGGCGATAGACATGGATCTATCCACATTCTCCTAATTGCCAGCAACTAATTATGCCAGCACCATTTGTTAAAGATGATTTCTTTTTTCCATTGTATATTTTTAGCATCTGTGTCGAAGATTAGATGTTCATACATGTATGGGTTAATATCAGGGTATTCGATTGGTCTACCTGTCTCTTTTTCTGCCAATACCAAACTTTTCAGGACTGCATTTCTATAATAGAGCTTGAGGTCAGGGATGGTAATTCCTCCAGATGTTGCTTTGCTGAGTAAGGATGTTTTGGCTATCCTGTGTCTTTTGTTTTTCCATACAAAATTTATATTGTTCTTTCAAGGTCTGTGAAGAATTGTGCTGGGATTTTAATGGGGATTGCAAAGAATCTGTAGATTGCTTTTGGCAGGATTGCCATTTTTGCTACATTGATCCTACCTATCCAAGAGCATGGGAGATCTTTCCATTTTCTGAAGGCTTCTTTAATTTCTTTCTTTAAAGACTCAAAGTTCTTGTGATATAGGTCTTTCACTTGCTTGGTTAGCATTACCCCATGGTATTTTATGTTGTTTGTGGCAATTGTAAAGGGTGATGTTACTCTGATTTCTTTCTCAGCCCTTTTATTGTCTTTATATAGTAGGGCTACTGATTTTCTTGGGTTGATCTTGTATCCTGCAACTTTGCTGAAGGTATTAATCACATGTAAGTGTTCCCTGAAAGATTTCTTTGGGTCCTTTATGTAAACTATCATATCATCTGCAAATTGTGAAAGTTTAACCTCTTCCTTTCCAATTTTATCCCCTTTATATCCTTTTGTTATCATATGGCTCTGGCTAGCACTTCAAGTACAATATTTAAAAGGTATGGAGAGAGTGGACAGCTTTGTTTTGTTCCTGATTTTAGAGGAATCACATTGTGTTTCTCTCCATTTAGTTTGATGTTGGCTGTTCATTTGCTATATATAGCTATTACTATGTTTAGGTATGTTCCTGTTTTCTCAGATCTCTCCAAAACCTTTATTATGAAGGGGTGTTGGATTTTGTCAAAAGCATTTGCAGCATCTAGTGAGATGATCATATGATTTTTGTTTTTCTGCAGGTTTATATGGCGGACTTAATTGATGGATTTTCATATGATGAACCATCCCTGCATCCCTGGGATGAACCTACTTGATCATCATGAATGCTTGTTGTGATGTGTTCTTAGATTCGATTTGCCAGTATTTTATTGAGTATTTTTGCATCAATGTTCATGAGGGATATTGGTCTGAAGTTCTCTTTCTTTGTGTCTTTGTGTGGCTTGGAGACCAAGGTTATTGATGCCTCATAGAAAGAGTTTGGCAAAGACCCTTCTGCTTCTATTGCATGGAATACTTTGAGAAGAATTGGTATAAGTCACTCTTTGAATTTCTGGTAGAATTCTGCAGTGAGGCCATCTGGATCTGGCTTTTTTTGGGGGGGAGACTTTTGATGACTGCTAGGAGATGTTTCTTGTGACTCCTCCTGTGCAGTGAGAATTCTGGAATCATTTCTTCTTCCATTAAGCTCTGAATCTGAGACCCAGTATTCAAGTAAAAAACAAGCTGGAAAATATATTTGTCGATTATATTCTCCAATCTCTGGCATCATGACTTCAGCTAAGTTGATGGATGATAACTCAGGGACAAAATTTTTATGGTGATGATTTTGTACTAAATATGAAGCGAGAAACTTTTCATATGTAAATATCTGAGGTTGAGCTAAACATGTGATGTCAGAGGTGCAGTATTGCAGGAAAAAGGAATAAAATAGAGATGCCTGAAAAAGACCCATGTCACCTTGTAGATTCAAAATAAGGAGTTCAAATCCAATGTTAACCAGTTGAAATATTATTTGCATAAAAAGTCTAGGAGTGTGAGGTTTTCATTTTACATTATGTCTACATCTACACAGCAATATGAGCCACACACAAAATCCAGAGGCACCATCATTTTAAAGGAGAAAACAGACAAGATATCAGGGATTAATAACTCTTGATATAATTTGGACACAAATATAAAGCAAGAATCTTTTCATACAAAAACTCACACATATATAAACTATTTACATAAATAATACAGGACAAAGGAAATGCCCATCAGGCAAAAGTGGGCAAAATATATAACAATCATGCTTTCTGAAACCAAAGGCATCCAGTGTGAAAATTCCTTGGGCATTTTCTGTAAGAGTCTCAGAATTTCCTTCTGTGATGCATCCCTAATAGCAGACCAGTATGATGACCACACAGGACAGCCAGTTCTTTTCTCAATTTGGGAAACAGCTGGTTCTCTTACAGTCTTCTGTTCCAAATGACTGTACTTTCAGTGAAACAGTCATATTCACTGTTTACATTCTGAGCTTTGAGCTTCTGTATAAGTCAAATCCATTTTCAATAAACCACATTTTCTCATTATAGTTTTTGGCAACTGAAGTAATAGATCCAACTACAATTTATTACTTCCCTGGTACAAGCTGATGTTTGAGAAATTCTTCTCTTTTCTCCATTAAAGATAATGGCTGAAAAACATCTTAGTGCATCCTAATACCCAATATAATGAATGAAGCCCTAGGGAGTAGGGTTTTATTTCTTAGTTCAGAAAAGAAGGTTAGAACTGTGAAAGGACTGTCCACTACTTTATAGTTATAAATGGATGCTCAGTCCAATAAATAAACTCCCCTAAACAAGGAAGAAAATGTCAAGTGTTGCCTACTGCAGCAAAATAAGAAATGCAACAATAAGAAATATAAATCTGCCAAATTTTAACTCCTTGGACATTCTTTTTTTATTTCACAAAACATGTAATGAGTTTTCATAACAGACAGAGCCTCAGTAATACAATGGACAATTAAAAGGCACAGAAAAATCTGCTCTTCAGTAAATTACATTGCAGGGGCATCTTGAGTCATAGAAGCCTTTGTGTCAATAAATTCAAAGCAGCTTCTCCCATAGACATGATTCTGAGTCTGCAGACTGAGAATTTCTTAGACAAAACTTAAAACAAGATAATTTATTGCAGGATGACCATGAGTCTTGATCACGTGCGTATTTTGGGGAAGTTTCTATTGGAATGGAACAACATGTTTAAAAATTTTTCTAGTGTTTTCCTCATACATATTTATGAATGTGTAAAAGCCGTTGTTATGAAAATATATCTACATGCAGATACAGGCAATATAGTACAAGAGGAAAACTGGCTATGCTAAACTTATTCACAGTATTTTAGAATAATTTTGGAGAAAACTAATTTATTGATAAACAGAGGAATTTGACTGTCGTGGATGGGTTATAGTCTTGACTATTGTGGTTCATTATTGGTATCCATTTCCTCTTTTCTTCAGCAAGGGAGAAGGGCAGTTTAAGACTAAACTTACTGTCCTAGATGATCATTCATATACCTGTATGTAGTTAATTGTGTGTATCTGATTGCATATATGTTTTTGATAGCTCGCCTATGAAATATGGATGGTATTATTGTGGAAACAATTGTTTCCTTGCACATTGATCTGATTCTTGAATTCAAATATGTGTCATTGGGCTTGCACTGAAACTCTCTGGATTGGTTATATGTCTCTGACTAGCACTGTATTATTGCAAAGACCCACTGCATTTTTTTCATGTCCTGAGCAATTAAGTAGTCTTAATTCAAAACCCCTAGACTAATTTGAATTATGAAGGAAATTGCAAAATAGGGTGACATATTTGCACGTGATGTCTTGTGTTCACTGTTCTTCATCTCAAGAATTTTAAGAACAATATGTGTAATACACATATGCAAAACCTCATGAGGAAGGAAATGTAAGAACTTTTAAAAATGGGATTAAAGTTCACATAAATTTGCTTATAGTTATATGGAGATGATTGTCTTTAAGGAGAACTTTCATATTCAGCATTGATGCAATTGAAATGGATTTCTGTGGGAGGAATGCAATTCTTACAGTGTTGAAGAACATGCCAATTCATATTGCTAAGAAAGTAGTGAATATGAACTGAGAATCATACATGTAATAATATGTAATAATATCTGATATATGCCAAAGGAGATGACAGAGGATGTCCTTCTGTATATATGTTTTTTCTTATTGGATGATGAATAAAACTCTGGCCAATAGCCAGTAGATGTAATAAGATAGGCAGGGATAGGAGATGAGGAGAATTCTGGGAAAGGAGGTAGGAGAAGCCCCTCAGAGTCACTATGTAGAGCCCTGGAAGAAAGGATGCACCAGGCATTCTCTCATAAGATAAGGCCATGTAGAAATACATAGAGTAATGGCTATGGGTTAATAATTAAAGTAGAGCTAGGAAATAAGAAGCACAACCCACTGGACAACAGTTTTGTAATTAATATAGGATCCATATGGTTATTTGGGGTTGAGAAGGGCAGCAGGACTTGGCAGGACAAAGAACCTCATAAATATATACATACATATATTTCTTGGAACTAGGGAGAATAATACTGTAATCTACATGTAATTGTATCTTGTAGGTTCTCATATTTGAATATTTGGTACATTGCTCTTTGAGGAGGCGTAGGAGGAATGACCAGGTAAAAGGAAATATGTCATTGGAGTTGGGAAGCCAGAACTATAATCACTCTGCTTCCAATCTATTCACTGTCTGAATGAAGATGGAGTTTTTGTTTTGCAAGTTCCAATAGCTGTTTCACCTACATAAACACACAGAGGCCTATATTAATTATAAACTGTTAACCAGTGGCTCATACTTCTTATTGGCTAGTTAATTCTTTTAATTACTAACCTGTTTCTATTAAACTATATATTGCCACATGACTGTGGCTTACCAGTAATGCTCTGGCATGTTACTCCTTCAGAAGCTATGTGGTGTCTCTCTGGAGACTTTTACCTATCTCCCTCTTCCCAGAATTTCAAGTCTGGTAGCCCCAGCTATACTTACTGCCTGTCTATAGTCCAATCAGCATTTATTCACCAATCAATAAGAGAAACATATTCATAGCATGCAGAAGGACATGCTCCATCATTTCCTCTTTTGTGTCTAATTAAAAAGGAATATTTTAACTTTAACATAGTATAATTATATACAAAAGGAGTTATCAAGTGAGAATTATAGTTGCAATGTTTAGTACATCAATATTTGGCAAAATTTAAAGAAAATATTGTAACATCTAGCATATTTTTGTGATGCTAAAGTTTTATATGTTACTTATTTTTTTATCAAAAGTAATGAAAACAATAACCATAGCTATTTGTCTTTAACTGCATCAAATACCTCAAAGGATAATATATAAGCTCCAGAATTAACAGAGCCATCTCATTGCCTGGAGATTAAGCCAAATTTCCTCATTACCACTAGGCCATCAATCTTCAGTATATAGACCTAGAGTATCTAGCAGACATTTCTGCAAAGCAGGAAATTTGAAACTATCACACCTGTACTGACAGTTTTTCAATCAAATTTTTCTATGTCCTACAGAATGGCTGACTCTTCCATGAAACAGAAACACTGAAGGACTGTACCATCTTATTTTGGTAAGTTCAGCAGTCACTTTTCTGTGAGTCCTTCATGTCCAGTTTATATAGCATACAATCAAACATTCCAATCAAGAGCAGTGTCTTGCTCAAATGGCTAGTTTTGTCATATTAAAGGCAAACTCTATAACAAGTTTTTTCAATGCCCACCTTCTTCTCTATGGTAAGTGGTGTTGCCATGAACACTTGTGACTTGCCATGAAAAACAATAATAAACCATTTTAATGCCTTATTCTGTAGGTCTTACAAAGTTTAGAAGAACACCTATCCATTAGAAATATATCTTTCTATATTTAGAAAACCTAAGAAATATAACTATAAGTTTTGACTATTACAATTTACTATATATAATCTGTTTTTAAAATTATATGTTGCATTTTAAGTGAGCTATATGAATATGCTATCTAAGCAAGAGTAGAAATATACATACAACAATATTGACATTAAAATTGTATCAGTAGACCAAAATCCACACCAAGGAGAAATATTATTTTTTATACAATATTCCCTTTTTTTGTTTTAAAGAAATTGACTTTGGTCATTAGCCATTTATATTTTGGGTTGTTAGCCTAGCAGAGCCATCTCTCCAGCCCAGATCATTAACCATTTAAAAACAATCAATCCCATTTAAATGAAGATAGACTTTTATAAACAATATTTGGGAATACACACATAGTTCTTTCTGCTCCCTGCTGTTTCAGGGTTCAGTCAATCCCAAGGGAATCCTGTGAAAAAACAGAAATTAATCCAAGTCCTGTCTGTGGTAGTCTGTGGTTACATTTTCTCAGCTGTTTTTGATGTTGGATCATCTGAGCCACTGCTTCAGGGGGTCTTGTTTGATCAAACCATTATAATGTTGAAGGAATCCACAGCTTTCTATCTTCCATGGAAGCAAAAGAAGAAACTGTTTTCCAAACTAACATGCTCTTATACTGAAATTTGGAAGTCAAAGTGTTTTCAAAATATATAGTTTGACTTAATCCAGCAGTGTGGTCTTGATCCCTTTGCTCATCAATCCTCTCTTTGTGCAACTGTATTCCAGAGTTAAACTCAGTGTTTAACTGTGGATGTCTGCTTCTTATTCCAACAGCTACTGGATGAAGGCTCTTGTATGGCATATAAGGTAGTTAACAATCTCATTATTGGAGAAGGATATTTAAGGTAGCCTCTCCAATATTGCTTAGATTGTTAGTAGAATTCAACCTTGTAGATCGCTGGACATTTCCTTAGTGCCAGATTTCTCTTTAAAACTATAATGGCTCCCTCTATTATGGTATCTCTTTTATTGCTCTACTCTATTCTTCCCCTGAATCAAAATTCCTGCTCTCTCCTCCTCTTCCCTCCTCTTCTCCCCTTCTTTTTCTACTGATTTCATCTCCCCTCCCCCCATGTTCCCAATTAGCTCAGGAGATTTTGTCACTTTCCCCTTCTCCAAGGGACCATGTATGTATGTCTCTCTTAGGGTCCTTCTTGTTTCCTACCTTATCTGCCAGTGTGGACTGTAGGCTGGTACTCATTATTTCTATGTCTAAAATCCATATATGACTGAGTACATACCATTTTTGGCTTTTTGTGACAGGATTATCTAGCTCAGGCTGTTTTCTTCTAGTCCCATCCATTTGCCTGCAAATTTCAAGATTCCACTTTTTTCCCTATGAGTAGTACTCCATTGTGTAAATATATCACATTTTCTCCACCAATTCTTCATTGAGGGACATCTAGGTTGCTTCCAGTTTCTTGCTCCTACATATAATGCTCCACTGAACATGGTTGAACAAATTTCCTTGTTGTATGAATGTGCATCTTTTGGGTATATACATAAGAGTGGATTATTTGATGTTTTGATGTCTAGCTTATTGAGTTCTTTGTATAGTTTGAAAATAAATCCTCTGTAGGATGAGGAAGTGGTATCTTTTCCCATTCTGTGGGCTGCCATATTGTTTTGTTTACTGTGTCCTTTGCCTTAAAATCTTCTCAGTTTCAGGAAGTCCCATTTATTAAATTTTGATCTCAGTGTCTTGATAGTGTTGTTATATTCAGGAAGCGGTCTCCTCTACCAATTTGTTTAAGGGTTCTTCCCACTTTCTCTTCTAAGAGGTTCAGTGTGGATGGGTTGATGTTGATGTCTTTTATCCATTTGGACTTAAGTTTTGTGCATGATGATAGATATGGATATTCCTGCTGTCTTTTACATGCAAGCACCCAGTTTCTCAAGAACCATTTGTTGAAGATGCTTTTTTCCTCATTGTATAGTTTTAGTTTCTTTGTCAAACATCAGGTGGCCAAAGGTGTGTGGGTTGACATGAGGGTCTTCAATTCAATTCCATTGGTCTACCTGTATGTTTCTGTGTTAATACCAAGCTGTTTTCAGGACTACAGCTCTATAGAAGAACTTGAAGTCAGGGATGGTGATGCCTTCTGAAGTTCCTTTATTGTACAGGGTTGTTTTGTTTATCCTGGGTCTTTTGTTTTTCCATATAAAGTTGAGGATTGAGCTTTCCAGGTCTGTGAAAATTGTACTGGTATTTTGATAGGGATTTAATTGAATCTGTAAATTGCTTTTGGTAAGACTGACATTTTACTATGTTGATCCTACCTATACAAGAGCATGAGAGATCTTTCCATTTTTCTGGTATCTTCTTTAATTTTTTTCTTTAAAGACTCAAAGTTCTTGTTACAAAGATCTTTCTACTCTTTGGTTAGAGTTACCCCAAGATATTTTATTTTGTTTGTGGCTATTGTAATGAGGGAGATTGGTCTGTAATTCCCCATCTTGGTTGTGTCTATGTGTAGTTTGGGTACTAAGTAATTGTAGCCTCATAAAAAGAGTTTGGTAATGATCCTTCTGCTTCTATTTTGTGGAATAATCGATGAATATTGGTATTACTTCTTCCTTGAATTTTTGGTAGAATTCTTCACTGAATCCATCTGGCCCTGGACTTTTTTTGCTTGAAAGGCTTTTTATGAATGCTTCTATTTCTTTGGGGTTTAACTTATTTGAATTTTACTAAAGTTTTTCTTTTGTATGGACTTGGATGACTTTGCATTGGGGCACAGATGTTCAGAATTGTGAGAATTAATACAATATATTTAATGACTTTAAGAAATCATACATATGGATTCAATTTTAGTAATGCATCAAAAATACTGATATTTTAAGTTGTTATTTTAAAATGGAAGTTTCTGTAGATATATTACCTACTTCTCTAAATGGAAAGTTTATCAGTCTTTATGTCTTCAGTCTGGAAATTTCTACATTCAAGAATTCTCTTATTATCTTGAGGTAATTACTTAAAAGTTTGTCTCTTTTACACATGCAAAGCGCTACAGTAAGAAATAATTCCTACTCTTTCTGATACATCTAAAATCTAATTAAGCTAGAAAGCAGGACACACATAAACACACACACAGATACATACACAAACACTCACTGGTACAAGCTCACTCATACAAAGGAAAGTAAGTAAAAATTTCCAATATTGGCCATTATGATTTATAATGGCCAACATAGGGTACTTCTAGGGGAATTACAATAAAACTAACTCGTACATTTTAAAATAAATGAAATATAAGTGATTTCTAGAGATCGTTTCCATTATAGATATTGCTGTATCCCATATACCGAGATGTGGAACAGATATCTGTAAGACCTGTATTTCTTCATTTCACTCATTAAATTTTTGTTGTCTGGATGAGGATTGTGATCAACCATTAAACAGCCATACCCTCATAGTGAGATGTCCTGAATATAAATCCATGGCTTTATAGTACACAGATTTGGTAATCTCTGAAATCTAAAGGATATATTAGCAAATGGTCAGTACTTTATGGAAAGTCACACAGACTTATTTTAATGTTAAAATAATTAATTTGTCCAATATTATATCAGCTAATATTACAGGATGTGTGCTTCAACAGGCCATGTGTTTGAATGTTGTAAGATTAACACAAAGTTTAAGAGTTTGTAACTTTTATGAGATAGGGCCAAATCCGAGAGAGTTTAATCATTTGGGGGTGTGTCTTAGAAGGATATGTAGGAATGTCAGCCATCATCTCTCTGTTCTAATGGATAATGTTTAGGGATTTCACTTATATTGTGATTATTCATCTGAATTTTCAACTTGACAGGATTTGGAATCATCATAGAAAACAATCTTTAACCATTTGTTGGACAATTTTATCTAGAAGTTTACCTGAGATAGAAAGAGCTACTGTAAATATGTTAACATTCCCCTGACAGTTTTCTCAGGATTAAAGAAAAGCAGATAGGTCATTTCAGACAGTCATTGTTTCCTGATTCCTGACAGCTACGTCATGTACCTATAGGCATTTTTTGCCCACTGTGGACTGTTCCTCCAAATTTTCAGATAAAATAATCCAATAATTCAATTTGCTTGGTTATCCATATATTTGGAGCATGACTCCAAAGATGCATATCACTGGGGCAGTGACAGAAGAAAAGAAAAACACAGAGGTACATGTTTTGAAATGTTGGTATATGGTTAACTCTGCTCTCTGATAGACAAGCTACATATCCAGGAAGTTCAGTATGTGTCTTGTATATCATTCAGAAAGAAGATGCATTACTAACTACAGGTGAACACTTGAGGCAATAATTATCTATATTAGAACAGGGAAGATGTAGCTTCATCTTATTTCAGTAGGGGATCAGTATTCATGCCATAATCAACCAGGGGTATGTCTACAGATACTTGAATTTTCCTGTATGCACTATCAATATTCACACCAGCACTAGAGGGAAATCTTTGCTAAGTACAGTGGATTTAAGGACTTGCAAGTTCCTGATACATATCTTTTTTCTTTTTTAAATTAATTTTTACTTAAATTAAAAGCAATCACATTTACACCCCAGTTCCCAATCCTGTCCATCCTCCCACTCTCCCATCACCTCCCCACCCACCATTTATCCAATCTTCAAAAAAGTTGAGGACTCCCATGTGAGATCATCAGTCTGTCACATATCAATTTGCAGATGATAGCTTACACAAGTTACAAAATTTTAATCAGAACTTTCTCATGACACTCAAGGGGTTCAAACAAACAATTTTGATTTATTATATTTTAGAATAGGCTCCAGATGATAACTGAGTCACTTGTGGGCTCCCAGCATCAGGAAGGTCAAGTTGAGGAGAGAACAAAGAATGGGAGCACAGAAAGAGTCACCTTGATAGAGAGAAGCATTATACATTTAGCTAGAAACCTGATACTAAGGAAATTCCCAGGAACCCAAAGGATGACCTCAATTAAGAATCTAAGCAATAGTGAAGAGTGGGTCAGAACTGGTCTTCCCCCCCTAATGAGACTGATGGCTACCTTAAATATCATCACAGAGCCTTTATTCTGTAGCTCACAGAAGCACAAACAGAGATTCACATCTAAGCACTGAGACAATCCCCTGAAATCAAGTTGTAGAGAGGGAGGAGTGATGAGCAAAGCGGGCAAGAATTTGCTATGGAAAGCCACAGAAACAGTTGACATGAACAAGCACGGCCTCACTTCAGGCTGACATCTGGGGAACCTGAATAAGACCAAACAAGGCCTCCTTATTGTGGCTTTCAGTTGAGGGACTTGGACAGGCTATGGTGCCCCTGGTAGTGGAACCCTATTCATTGTTAATGGATGTATGGGCTTTTTGATTCCCATTTCATATGGAGAGATACTCTTTCAGTCTTCATACAGATAGAAGTTCCTGCCCCAAATGATGTGACAGACTTTGATGATCCCTCATGGGAAGCTTCACACTCTCTGAGGAGTGGATTGGGATGGGGATTTATGGGGGCATGCGAGGATTGGAGGGAGAGGAGATGGGATCTAAAATAATATTTGTTTTAATTTAAATAAAAATTAGGTAAACAAAAATGTAACTAATTCAACTGGAGAAGAGAAGAATCATGGAATTTACTCGCAAATTAGAATAAGTGCATTAAAATTACCAACATGGGCTTACATGAGGATGGGATCTGCATAACCCAACTCCCACCATCCATACCTTGGAACTTCTTGGGTCTCCTCTGCTTGTAGTGGACATGCCCTGAAAGGAGGGACTATCAAGGGTCTGGCTACACCTCAGTCTTGTTTCACCCCTTGCTGTACCCCCTCTGGTCGAGGTGAGTGTGAGCTCTGCTTGGGTCGCAAATCCCACTATCCCCCCTTGGGAATTCCTGGGCCTGCTCAGGGTGTAGTGGAACAGTCCCAGCAGGACAGACCATCTATAGTTGGGACACACCCTCTGCCCTATGCCCTCCACTTGAGTCATGGCTCCCTTACACTCTCTCCTTGAGTGAGGAGAACAACAGGAGAGGCCAGACCATAGAGAAGTGCAGAAACTTAAGTCTTGGCCCACCTACAACACTGAGAGAGGAGAGGAGAGAGAAGGAGAGTCACAGCTTGCACCCATTTAAAGAAGAGATAGAAGGATGACAGTATAAGAACACACCAAACAACAGAAGACCAATATTGCACCACCAGAAACTATGGATTCTAAACCAACAAGACCTGAACATGCCAATGCAAATTAAGCAGAAGGACCTTAAAAACAAGTTTATGAAGATATTAGAGACCCTCAACGAGTAAAGAAGAAAATTCCTTAAAGAAATAGAGGAAAAAACAAACAAAAAAGGAAATGGAGGAAAAGACAAACCAAAAAATTCAAGAAATAAACAAATCACTTAAAGTATTCAAAGAAAGGCAAGAAAACACAACCAAACAAGGGAAGGAAACAATTTAAACATTTCAAGACATGAAAGCTGAAATAGGATCAATAAAGAAAACACAGAATGAGGGGATGCTGGAAATATAAAAGCTAGGTCAATAATCAGGAACTACAAATGTAAGTGTAACCAATAGAATTCAAGAAATGGAAGAGAGAATCTCACATTTGAAGACATACTAAAGGAAAAACAATCATGTACCAATGAAAATCTCAAGTCCAAAAAATTACTAACACAAAATATACAGGAAATATGGAACACCATTAAAAAGCCAAACCTTGGGGGCTGGAGAGATGGCTCAGAGGTTAAGAGCACTGACTGCTCTTCCAGAGGTCCTGAGTTCAATTCCCAGCAACCACATGGTGGCTTACAACCATCTACAATTCAATCTGGTGCCCTCTCCTGGCAGAATGCTGCATATGTAATAAATAAATAAATCTTTAAAAAAAGGCCAAACCTTAGAATAATAGGTATAAAAGAAGGTGAAGAAATACAACTCAAGCGTAATGAAAACCTATTCAACAAAACCATCGAACAAAATGTTCTTAGCCTAAAGAAGGATATGCCTATGAAGTTACAAGAAACTTACAGAATACCAAATAGACTGGACTAAAGAAAGAAGTCCCCTCATCACATAATAATCAAGACAGCAGATTACAGAATAAAGAAAAAATAGTAAAAGAAGCAAAGGAAAAAGGTCAAGGAACATATAAAGGCAGACTTGTCAGAAGTACACCTGACTTCTCAATGGAAACTCAGAAAGCAAGAAGGTCCTGGATAGATGTTCTACGAATGCTAAGGGAACGTGGATACAATTCTAAACTACTATACCCTGTAAAGAGAAGCTTTTTCCTTGAGAGGAGCCTTCCCGCCAGCCTGGTTCTAGAACCGCATCAGTCACAAATAAACACACAGGAGGCTATATTAGTTATGAAGCTGTTGGCCTTGCTTGTCTCTTACTGGCTAGCTCTGCTTTAAGTAATTACCCCATAATTGTTAATCTAAGTATGTCTCTTACCGGAGAATAGTTCCGGGCTCCTACCCCATGGCGTTACATCTTGAATCTCTTGTGCTTCTCCTTCCCAGAATCCTCCTGGACTCCTAGTCCCACTTATCTAGATTCCTATTGGTTCAACAGTGCTTTATTGACAAAAGACTTCCCCAACAATATCCAGAAAAGATTTCAATCACTATAGATGGAGAAAACAAGATATTCAATGACAAAACCAATACATATCCACAAATCCAGATTTACAGAAAGCACTGGAAGAAAAACTCCAACCTAAGGAAGATAACTACACTAACAAAACATAGGCAATAGATAGTGCCACAACACCAAACACCAAAAAAGGGGGAAGATATGAACACAATATTACCACCAACAACAAATCCAAAACAAAGAATTAACAATCAATTATCATTAATATCCCTCAATGGCAATGTTCTTAAACATTGCCTATAAAAAGACACAGGGTAACGTAATGGATAAGAAGACAGAATTCATCCTGATGCATATAAGAAACACAATTCAACATCAAAGACAGATTTTACCTCAGAGTAAAGGGTTGGGAAAGATTTTCCAATACAACAAAGCTAAGAACAAGCTTGTTTAGCAATCCTAATATTTAACAAATTGGACTTCATAATCAAATCCATCAAAAGAGATGAAGAATGTGTTCTCAATTTTGAACATCTACACACCAAATATGAAGGCATCCATATTCAGGAAAGAAATATTACTAAAGCTCAAATCATGCTTAAAACCTCACACGTTTATAGTGGAAGACTTCAACATTACACTTTTACCACTCGACAAGTTCACCAGACAAAAACTGAACAAAGAAACAAAGGAAATAACTGAAGTTATGGCCCAACTGGGTTTAACAGACATTAATAGAAAACTCCATCTAGACACAAAAGGATATACCTTCTTCTCAAAGCCACATGAAACTTTCTCTAAAATTGACCACATACTCAGAAACTTAGCAGATGTCAACAGATACAAAAAATCCGAATAACCCCCTGTATTTTATCAGACTACCATGCTTTAATGTTAGAATTCAACAACAACACAAATTGCAGAAATCCTACAAACTCATGGGAATTGAACAACATGCAATTGCACCATTCCTGGGTCAAGGACAAAATAAGCAAAAAAGAAAGTAAAGACTTCCTACAACTCAACTAGAATGAAAACACAACATGCACAAGCTTAATGGGACACATTGACAGCAGTGCTAAGAGAAAAGTTCATAGAACTAAGTGCCCACAGGAAGATATTGGAGAATACACACACTAGAGAATTAATGGCACAATTGAAAGCTCTAGAACAAAAAGAAGCAAACTCACTGCAGAGGAGTACATGCAAGGAAATAGTCAAATTGACAGATGAAATAAATAAAGTAGAAATAGAGAAAACAATACAAAGAAGGAATGAAAAAATAAGTTGGTTCTTTGAAAAAAATCAGCAAGATAAACATCCCTTATCCAAGCAAACGAAAAGATAGAGACAGAGCATGCCAATTAACAAAATCAGAAATGAAAAGTAGACCATAACAACAGACACTGAGGAAATTCAGAAATGTTCATGTCATACTTTGGAAACCTTTATGCCACAAAATTCAAAAATTTAAAGGAAATGGACAATTTTCTGGAGAGACATCACTTACTAAAATTAATCAAGAAGACCTTTAATGCCTAATGAAATAGAAACTCATCGAATAACTGCAAAAAATCAGGCCTGATGGTTTCAGTGCAGAATTCGACCAGAAATTCAAAGAAAACCTAATACCAGCACTACATAAAGTTTTCCACACAATACAGCAGAAAGGTCATTGCCAAACTCTTTTAGAGTATACAATTATCTTGGTACTGAAACCATAAAAAGACACAACTAAGAAAGAGAACTACAGACCAATGTCCCTCATGAATAATGATGCAAAATACTCAACAAAATATCGGCCAATTGAATCCAAGAACACATCAGAAAAATAATCTACAATGATCAGTAGGCTTCATCATAGGGATCCAGGTTCAACATACAAAAATAGTAATAGCCAGAACTTGGAATCAACCTAGATTCCCCTCAACTGAATAATGAATGGAGTAAATATGGTACATTTACACAAAGGAGTTTTATACAGCAGAAAAAAACAATGAAATATTGAAAATTTTCAGGCAAGTGGATGGAACAGGAAGAAACTTCTTGATTGAGGCAACCCAACCACAGAAAGACAATCAGGGTATGTACTCACTCATATACGGATATTGGACATAAAGAAAAGGACTACCATCTTACAGTCTACACTACCAGAGAACCTAGGAAACAAGGAGGATCCCAAGAGACGAACACATGTTGCCCTGTAGAAGAGGAGGGAGACAAGATTCCTTCAGCAAATTGAGAGCGGGTGTAGGGAAATGGTAAGGGGAAAAGGGGATTAGGGTAGCGGTGGAGAACATGACATTGAGGAGGATTGAGACAAGAGAAGAATAGAGGAGAACAAGAAAGGAGATGCCTTGATAGAGGGAGCCAGTATAGATTTGGAGAGAGGTTTGGCACTGGGAAAATGCTCAGTGATCCACTGGAATGACCCAAAATAAGAATGTGAGCAGGCTGCCTTTGATGCCCTTCCCCTATAAAGACTACCATGGTTGCCATTCTTAGAGCCTTCACCCAGTAGCTGAACAAAGCAGAAACAGGCAAACACAGCTAAACACTGAGCCATACCCCTGATATCCAGTAGTGGAGAGGGAAGAGGGGTGAGCAAAAGAATCAAGACCATGCTGGAGAAACCCACAGAAATAGTTGACCTGACAAAGTGAGAGCACGGAGTCCCTAGTTGTAAATCTGGGGAACCAGCATTGAAATAAACCAAGCCCTGTGAATATGGGTAACATCTAAGAGGCCTGGGAAGACTATAGTATCTCTAACAATGGAGCCAGCATTTTTCCTTAGTGCAAAAATGGACTTTGGGAAACCATCCCCTATGGAAGGATACTATCGCAGGCCAGATAAATGAAAGAAGGCATAGGTCCTACCCCAAGTGATGTGAAGGAGTTTGATGATTCCCCCATGGAGGGCCTCACTATCTATGGGGAGTGGAAGTGCTGGGGACTTCACTGGGGGACATGGGATGATGGGAGGGTGAGGAAATGGACTGATTGATATGTAAAATAAGATTGTTTCTAAAGCAAATTAAAAAAAAGAAAAACAAAATTATCAATCTGCTTTCAAGGAGAATCAACATTTTAAGCAAGGTACATGTGTGATCCATATCATTAATCTCAGAACAGTGTAAGGAAAAAGTAGTCAGACCGCTATGAGTTCAAAATATCATTGTTTTTGTAGAAGATTCCAGGTGAAAACACATGCATAGTAAGGTCCTGTATACATGAATATACAAATTTGATCTCTTATATGAAATGGTCAGGGACTACATTTCAATGAGAATTTCATACTATTAGATGAAGGAATTATAGCCCATAGAATCAAACACATAATATGTAGTGGGTATTTGCTCTTCCCATGACCTTGGACAACCTGGACCAATAGAGGCAATGCTTCTTACCCACCTATTTGACCCCATATAAGGAAGGAGGAAGAATGAATGCTCTCCCTTGGATGGTGATGAGCTAGTTAGGCATTGTGAAAGAGTGCATGATTGGTGGCCAGCTTCACAAGGATTCAGCAACTAATTTACAATACCCTGTATTCATGAGTGTATTTTCCCCCTTCATATCTTAGTAAATCCTTGATACCCCTTAAGAAGCTGCACATGGATTTCTCATTTGAATACATTAATTGTATATTACAAAATAAGTATGCTGTTTTACTGGATTGAATATATGTACTTAATATTTTAAAAGATAAAATAAGGGTATATTTGAATTAGGTTTTGAAAGGCTTCTTTCTTCTCAAATGTTTTCTCTCCCTCATATAATGAAGAGAGTTTTTATCTGGTTTTAACAAAATAATGTAGCACTTTGGGGCAAAGATGAAGCCAAGAATTGCTGCACTGGAAGCCAAGATAGAGAAGACTTCCATAGCCACCATGACCTTCCCCTTTGTGCTGTGGTACACAGGGAGGAAGGTGACCCAAACACAGAAGAACACCAGCATGCTGAATGACAAGAATTTTGCTTCGTTGAAAGTATCAGGCAGATTTCTGGACATGAAGGCCATGATGTAACTCCCTAGTGCCAAGGAGCAGAGATATCCCAGAACACAATGGAAAGCAACATCTGAACCCTTGTTGCACACAATGATGATATATCCATATTCAGTATGAGCATCTTGGTGAATGAAAGGTGGAGAGGTTCCTAGCCATATTCCAAAGAGAATAAATTGGATGAGGGAACAGAGGGGAATGATAAAGTTTAGGGCTCTTGATAATATTAACCACCTCACCACTCTCCCTGGAAATGTGACCTTGAAGGCAATAACCACAGTAATAGCTTTGGCTAAGACAGTGGCAAGGACCACAGTGAATACGCCTCCAAATGTGATCTGCTGAAGGATACAGGTAACAGTGTTGGGACGGCCAATGAAGAGCAAAGAACAGAGGAAACAGATGGTGAGTGCCATCAGCAAGATGTAACTGAGGGACCGGTTGTTTGCCTTCACAATGGGAGTATCTTTGTGCTTTATAAAGACTCCAAGAACCACAACTGTGAGTGCTGAGAAGCACAGGGCTATACTGGTGAGAATCATCCCCAGGGGGTGTTCATGTGCTAGAAAACTGTCAACTTTGTGGAGACAGTGGTTCTTCTCTCTATTGGCAAAATGATTTTCTGGACACTTTATACACTGATCCACATCTGGAGGGAAAGAAGTCATTGTGAGTTTATGATGATGTTTTCCTTCTTTAAATTATTTTTCCTATTGACTGCTCATTAGACTGTTATTTACATTGTCTTCCTTTTTTTCATTTGAGACAAAGAAATTAGTGCTCTGCTGAAATTTTTGTCATCATGTTTGGTGGAAAGCATTCCTTTCCACATAAATTGAATTATGAAAATACTTTTAGGTCTTTAATGACAGATTTTTACCTACTCTTTTTTTGTAAATTTGTGAAATTAGAATACATGCACATTGAGCTATAGGTGTCAAATTTTAGTTAAAGAATTTTTTTATTTCTTAGATACTAAATTCATGTGTCCCCCACAAGTCTGTGAGCAGATGATCACCCTCTCTAGAATCTGTGCCTCCACCACTGCCACTCAATGGATACTGTCCTACCAATACGAACTGATCCTCTCCACTTCAACCACCTTTAAAGTCTCCCCAAGGCCAGTTCTTCCACACAAGCATAGCAGACTACATTAGGCACAGGCACAAATCACACTAGTGTGAGAAACAATAGACTGCACAGGTACAAGCTGTATTAGATAAAGCAAAGTTGAATAAATGCCCATGTAAGCATACATCCAAAAATAAAATAGCTATATATATATGATGATATTATATATATCATCACCAGAACCCAAACATCCTATAACAGCAAATCTTGAGCATTCCAACCAAGGTGAAACACAAGAAAATTAACATAAATTTACTGCATGAAGTTTATAGATGCTCTTAAATAGGAAATTAAAAATTGCCTTAATGATGTTGAGGAAAAAACCAAAAACTTGGAAGAAATCAATAAATCCATTAAATAAAGCAAAGAAAGCCAAGAAAACACAAATAGACGAAGTAAATAGTTTGATCCTTGAAACAAAATATATAAACAATAAATAAAACACAAACTGAGGTGATTCTGGGAATGGAAAAACTGGGGGAGCGAACAGGTACTTGAGATGCAAGCATCAACAGAGGACAACAGATGGAAGGTAGAATCTCAGGCAATGAACATACAATAAAGGAAATAGATTCATCAATCAAGGATAATGTTAAATTTTAAAAAATTGCTAACACAAAAACTCCAGGAAATCTGGGAAACCATAAAGAAACAGAACATAAGAAATACAGGGATAGAGGAAGGAGAAGAATCCCAGTTCAAAAGCACAGAAAACCTATTCAACACTGTTATAGACAAAAACTTACCTAACCTAAAGAAGCTTAGAGAATACCAAATAGGCTGGACCAAGTAAACAGTTTCCTTGCCATATAATAATCAAAACACAAAACATAAAGAAAGAATTTAAGTGCTGCAAAGGAAAAAAGATCAAGATCATATAAACATAGACTATTCAAATTACACTTGAATTCTCAATAGTGACTATAAAAACCAGAAAATCCTGGGAAGATGTTATACTAGAACTAAGGGACCAAGAATGCCAGCCCAGACTACTTTCAATAATCTCACACTAGAAAATCCCAAGGAAGGGAATACAAATGACCTCCTGTTCATCATAGAGTAAATGTTAATAAATCAAAAAAACTGGAATAACCTCCAATCGATTGGAACAACCACGTGCATCAGATTTGGAATTTAACAACACAAACTACAGAGAAAGTTTAAAAAATCATGAAACTGAACAACTCTTGACTGGGATAAAACAAATAAAAGAACTTAAAATTAAGAAATTAAGAGTCTTCAATGAAAATGAACCCACCAAAAACATTGGAGACACAATGACAGCAATGCTATCAGGAATGTTTATAACACCAATTGCCTAAATAAAAAATCTGAAGAAATTTACGGGCGGTGGTGGCACACGCCTTTAATCCCATCACTCGGGAGGCAGAGCTAGGAGGATCTCTGTGAGATCGATGCCAGGTTGGACCGATAGCCTCCAAAACAATACAGAGAAACCCTGCCTCGTAAAAAAAATTGAAGAAATTTAACACAAGTGTCTTAATAGCACAACAGAAATCTCAAGAAAAAAAAAAACAATAAGCAAACTCATCCAGGAAGAGTAGACTTAAAAAAAATCAAACTCAAGACTGAGATCAATAAAATTAAAACATGACAACACTAACAATCCATGAAACCAAGTGTTGGTTCTTTAAGAAAATCAACAAAATAGACCAACCCTTATTCAAATCAATCAAAAGGCAGTGAAGGAGAGAAAATCCAAGCTAACAAAATCAGAAATGAAAGGGGGTATAGCAACAGAATCTGAGTAATAATGAGAAACATTAGGTCAAACTTCAAAAATCTGTAAAGACACAATAGAGAAAAATTAAAGGAAATTAACAACTTTCTTGATACATACGCATATCAAAATTAAAAACAGAGAGCATAAACAATTTAAACAGAATTTTAACATGTTAGAAAAATAGAAAATACATTCATTAAATGTCTCCCTAACAAAAACATCCCAGTGCCAGATGGTTTCCTTTAAGAATTCTACCAGAATTTTAAAGTTTTCTGTAAGCCCACATTTACCCGTCTCATTGGAAATCTCATTGTCTGGACAAGGAGTGCAATCATAGCAGCAGACAGCCTTGCCTTCCAGTGAAACTTTTCTGAATCCAGGACCACATCTATCATTGCACACAGAAGGAGGAATCTGGAAAGAACAAAGAAAAGGTTTTCAAATGCTTTTGATTTCATAATGAACCTATACATATAATGTTTTGTATATAGTATAAGGAATTTACTTAGAATTATTCCTACAAATGAAGAATATAATTTTGAAATGCTGATCCCATTAAAAATCTAATGTGTTTACAGATTGATGAACAGATTATCATAGTGTTAGAGAGGTTGAAACCTTAATGGCATAAAAACAAATATAAGGATTTTGGGCCACTGGGTACATGCATTAGAAAAGCAGGAAGTACCTTTAAATCAACCCTGTATCTATATTTACTATTTGGTTAGCTGCTTTTACCTCCACAGTAATTGTGTGTTTTAATTGTTAATATCATAGGATTTAAAATAATCATGGAAAAATCCTTTTGAGGGGTTTTATTAAAAAATTGGCTTTGGTGAAAGAGACACTCTGGAATTGAATATCACCACTTCATTGACTATAGTTCATAATCAGTAATAAGTAGCAAATATGAGTACTAGCATTTATTCCTCTCTACATCTTGGCTATGAATGTGATTTTTGTCAGTCATCTAATGCTCCTACAGCCTTGCACTTCCAAAGATAATGAACTCTGCCTTCAACGTCATCCAAAAGAAATATTTCTTAGTAATTTTAATTACATGAATTACAAAAGTTTCACACACACACACACACACACACACACACACACACACACACACCATTATATTCTCCACTTCCAGGGGCCTAAATAGAAAAGGATAACTGTTTGAAGTTGAAGCATCTATGCACAGAATCAAAATAATTTTGTTAAATTTTTGCAGAAAGTGGATGAATTCTGATAGACACACTTGGGGTGCTTTGGTAAAAATATGTTCCTCAGTCACTGATACTTAAAATCTAATTTAACCATTGTTGTCAATAAATGCAGAATTACTTAAAATATATTAGATATAGACACACTGAAGAAATAGGCTAATGAAGTGGCCATTATAACATTTATAAACCTTCCCTCAATTACACTTTTCTTTTGCCAGTACTGGTGTATAAATGGAGACATTTTCTATTACATTCCTAATCCTTGTTCCATTGCTGACACTTGGGATTATGCCTTGTGGGTATAATGCATTCTCATACTATCAGAACCATAAATTGATAATAAGTTATTCCAAGTCATGTTCTGTCATGGTGTTTAATCACACCAAAAATTATAACTACTCCATACAATGGCAATCACTAAACAGATATTTTCAGTGAGACACTGGATAGTGAGATATTTTAGGCATTGAGATTCCCTCTTAACAGATGTATGAAATGTCTATTTGAGAAGAAGTCATCCACACACAAATATTAACATTCAGAATTAAAGTGAAATATTTTTGTTCACCAGAATCAAGGAATGAGAAAACAAACTATTGGTAGTGCCTTTTTTGCTATTTCCTACAGATAATTTTATAGTAATAGGCCTTGAGTGTGGAAAAATTTGATCATGACAATGAGAAATATATTCTTGGTATAATAAGTTGAAAGCATTGTGCTAAAAAACAACTCACCTCTGAAAATTTTTCTGGCCATTGTATCATCTGCTCATGTAGAGACAACTGTTGATGTTTGGAAGTATTTGGGGAAAAGCTTCCTATTTTCACCTTTAATCCAAGACCCTTGGGAAAATTCCAAAAGTTGAGAATGTCATACTCAGCATCTGACTTGTGTTTCCCATCTAAATCCATATTATGTTCCACAATAATCTTCCTCAGAAAATGGTGAAGCTGAAAGGGATGAACTGCATTAATCTGCACCCAAGAATTAGAACAGAACTTCATTTTAGAGTTTCTCTCCTTGGTTTCAATCTCTGATTTCAAACATAACTGTAACATATCTATCAATGAGGTTGATGGATGTTAGCTGTGCTAGTGGGATTCCACTTTTCCTAGATTCTAATCACCAAAACAACAAATAATCTAATTAAAAAATGGGGTACAAAAATAAACAGATAATTTTCAATAGAGGAATTTAAATGGCTGAATGATACCTAAGAAATTGCTCAACATCCTTAGCTCCCAGGGAAATGCAAATCAAACAACACTGAGGTGCCATCTTACACCAATGTCACTTTATGCTGGAAAGGATGTGGAGAAAGAGAAATACTCCTCCATTGCTGGTGGGAGTGAAAACTGATACAGCTAGGTCGTAGAACAGTATGGTGGTTCCTGCAGAAATTTGGAATCAGTCTACCTGAAGGTCCAGCAATTCCACTTTTGGGCATATGCCCAAAAATGAACATGCATACCACAAGGACATCTGCTCAGTTATGTTCATAGCAGCATTATTTCTAATTGCCAGAACCTGGAAGCAACATAGATGTCCCTCAACTGAATAAAGGATAAAGAAATGGTGGTATATTTACACAGTGGATTACTAATCAGTGCAGGGGGGTAATGGAATCTTCAAATTGTCAGGCACATGGAAGGAACTAGAATAAAACAACTTGAGTGAGGTAACCCAGTCACAGAAAGAAAAATATGGTATGTACTTACTTATATATGGCTATTAGCCATAGAGAAAAGGATTACCAGCCTAAAATGCACACCTCTAGAGAAGGTAGGAAAGGAGGATGACCCTAAGGGAAACACATATGGTCCCCTGGAGAAAGAAGGGTAAAGAAAACTAAAATTGGGAGCATGGGGAAGGGAGAGGGAGAAGGAGGTAGGAAAAACAGTAGTGGAGAAGAGTGGGGGAACATGAGGGATCAGAAAGATTGATTTGAGGAAAGAATAGAGAGCAGTCAAAGAGACACCTCAATAGAGGAAACTATTGTAGGTTTAAAGAGAAATCTGCCACTAGGGAATTGTTCAGGAATTAACAAGGATGACCCCAACTATGAATCTAAGCAATGATGGAGAGTCTACCTTAAATGCTGTTCCCCTAGCTCTTGAATCCCAGACTGATGGCTAAGAGACCAACAGGGGACTTATCCAGACTCCATAAATGTAGTGCCAGGGAGAGGGCCACAAAAATCACTGGGGCCTTGGGTAGTAGATCATTGTTTATCATGGTTTATGAATGATCTTTTGGAGCCAATTCCAAATAGAGTGATGCTCTCTCAGCCTGGACACATGGGGAATGGCCTAGGTCCTGCCCTGGATGAAATGACAGACTTTGGAGATACCCCCAAGGAGGGCCTCACCCTCCCTGGGGATTGATGTGTTGATTGGATGGGGGCTGCAGGGGCTGGTGGAGGGAGTAGGGAGGAGGGGTGGGAGAGAGACCTGGGATTGACATGTGAAGCATTCATGTTTCTAGTTTAAATAAAAAAATTAAAAATACTGTTCCCCTATAGGAGGTTGATGTCTACATTAATTGCTATACTATAAACTTCACCTAGTAGCTGATGGAAACTGAGACAGAGATCTATAGCTAAGCACTGAGCTGAATTCTTGGAATCCAACTGTAGAGAGGGGGAAGTGATGAGCAAAGGAGTGAAGACAGTGCTGTGGAAACACACAGAAACAACCGACCTGACCAGGTGGGAGCTCATGGATCCCAGGCAGAGAACTGGGGAACTGCTATAGGACCAAAACAGGCCCCCTGAATGTGGGTGACAGTTAGGATGCCTGTGCAATCTATAGGCTTCTGGTGGTGGAACCAGTATTTAAACCCAGTGCAGGAATGTAATTTGGGAGCCCATCCTTTAGATAGATGGGGGAGGGCCTAGGCCTTGACTCAAAAGATAGGACAGACTTTGATTATCCCCAATTTAAGGCCTCATACTTCCTCTGGAGTGGATGGGGGTGGGATGGGAGAGTTGGTTGGAGGATGGTATCCAGAAGCAACTGGGATCTATATGTAAATAAGATCATTTCTAAATTAAATAGAAAATATATTAAAAAGTAATTTACAAGTCACTTGGATCATGAAAATTTAGAGACCCCCCTGTGGTTTATAACACAATATATGAAATCCACAATAGGGAAATTGATGCCTCAGTGCATGCTCAAACTGTTCTGTTGCTGGTATTCCAGTGCAATGGAATGGATCTTACCTGCCATGGGAAAAACTCCATTGTCTTCCCATTTGCTTGTAGCTGCAATTGTACTTGCTGAAGACTCATCTTGTGAAGACTGTGTGCCACAGCATACACAGCTTTGTATATATTATAACTCTCTTCATTCATGGCTGTGTTAAAAATGTGTCTAGGCAAGAATTCCAAGGAAGCATTGGGTTGGCAGATCTCTAAAAGTTGACAATTGAGCTTAGAAAATTGACATTTAAAGAACAAATGCCACAATTTAGGAAGGTAATTGTCTTCTGGGTATTTATATGGATTAACTCCTCTAATAAAATTTGTGAACTCAATCATTTCCTCATGTTGGTGTTCAAAAGTGAGACTCCCATGGAAAGTGTCTAGCATGAAATATTCAGCATGGTGTGTAGCATCCCACTGAGAGTTCATAACCCAGACTCTCTGTGTCAAATACTGTTGCCCTAGATTTCGCATTAAACCTTGTAGAGAATCTGTATCACCATAAATAATGATTACATTGGCCAATGATTCTTGTATCTTCCCTAGAGTTTTAAAAAAATTTTTGGAAAATGAAGTCCAGGTGCCTGGGATCATCTCTACAAATGCCATGCATACTCCACTACTCTCAAACTTGTCTCTTAAATCTGATAGAAAATTTGTCCCTTTATGGTTATCTGGGAGGACCAGACCAACCCAGTTCCAGTGGAAATGAACCATCAAAGAGACAATGGCATAAGACAGAAATGTGTCTTTGGAAGCCATCTGGTACACAGAAGAAAACTGACCTGGATCATTCAAGGTAGGATCAAAAGGCCCAAAAGTAATCTGAAAAGAAAACAGAATAGGTTATCAGATATAAAACAAATAGTTACCAGCCTACAATCCACACCTTCAGAGAAGCTATGAAACAAGGAGGGCACCAAGGGAGATATACATGGTCCTCTGGAGAATGGAAAAGGGACAAGATTTCTGAAAAAAATGGGAACATGGGGGAGGAAAAAGGGAGGTAGGAGAAAAAGGAGAGAATAAGGTGTGGGAAAACAGGAGTGATCAGGAAGCTTGAGTTGGGGGAATAATAGAGGAGAAGCAGTGAAGAGATACCTTAAAACAAATAGTCATTATAGGTTGGAAGAGAAAACTGGCACTAGGAAAATGTTCAGAGATCCACAAGAATGACGCCAACTAAGAATCTAAGCTATAGTGAGAGGTTATCTTAAATACCCTTCCCCTGAAATGAGATGGATGACTACCTTAAATGCCATCCAAGAGCCTTCATCCAGTAATTGATGTAAGTAGAAGCAGAGATCCACAGCTAAGCACTGACCAGAATCCCTGGAATCCAGTTATAGAAAAAGAAGAGTGATGAGCACAGGGAACCAGAATATGATGTGGAAATCCACAAAACAGCTGACCTAAGCACATGGGAGCTCATAGACACCAGAAACACAGCTGGGGAACCAGCATAGGACCAAACCAGGCCACCTGAACATGGGTGAAAAGAGGCCTGGGCAGTCTATGGTGTATCTGACAGTTGAAACAGTATTTAACCCTAGTGCACAAATAGACTCTGGGAGCCCATTCACCCATAGAGGCATACTCCCTCATCCTAGATACACAGGGAACTGCTTAGGCCATGCACAAGATGATGTGACAGACTTTGATGATCTCCTATGGAAGTTCTCACTCTCCCTGGGGTGTGGATGAGGACTGGGATGTGGCGATGTACTCATGGCAGGATGGGAAGGAGAGGGAACTGGGATTCATTTGTAAAATATGATTATTACTAACTTAAATCAAATAAAAAAGAAAGAAAATAGAATAGGAAGCAAGGGAAAGAACACTGGCATCAAACAATCTCAATGAAAACCAACAAGTGAAAATTAATCAGTTTGAAATTATGTCCATCTGGATTTGAAAGACAAATCTTTCTGGCTGAGTTTTCCAGTTTTAATAACACATCTTGTCTGCTCTATAATCTTCTTCCTTTCTGTTCCAAGCCATATGGATATGGGTTCATCAACAAGTATCTGAACACCTTCCTCAAATTGATGTATAATCCAAGTGTCCCTTTAATTCCTTCAAAGATGCCTGTAATGTCCTAAACAGAGATATAGCTGTCATTTTCCACATCATAACTCACCTGTGGGAATTTGTAGAGATGCAGGAGTGTCCCTATGTGGGCAGATGTTGTCCATGATATTCCTGTGAGCACAGCAGCTGCCTTTTTCTCCTTTATACAGTTATAATTAGAGAGGGGATTGTTGAGTCCTGTGAGCCAAATAGCAGCATTCATAAGAATTTGAATATCCATGTATGGGATATTATAGAAATCAAACCCCAGAGATATGTTTGGTAGAAGGTACGGATTTTTGTTGATCTCCTCAACAGCAAAAACTAGAGTCAGAAGAAACTTGTAGTTCCTAAAATTATACCTGCATATATAACATGAAAATACACAAGAGTGAATAGGCTATATGTATCTACAGGTATAATTAAACATCTTTTCCAGTTCAAATGATAATATTTACCTAAAATCCATAGTTAATCTATTTCTTCAAGTGATTGGAATTCAGATGAACATATTATCTGTTAGTATGAAATAAGTTCCTGTATGTAGGTCTCTAAACTTTGACAGTTCCAAGACAAGTCTCTATATATTCTTCTATGTTTGATACACTAAAATTTTTCTATGGATATGAAAAAGATGCCCACAAAATAATACATGTATTGCCTCATTGATTTGGTCTTTTAGATTCTGTACTTATAATAGGCCCATATGCTTTGATAAGGCTATCAATTTCTTAAGAAAATATCCTAATAAATAGGTGCAAAGTTAATTTAATCCCTTAGAGATAGAGTGGTTTTATGTTGAATATACTATTTTTGTTCAATTTGAAAATATTTATGTGTCATTTATGTGCATATCTATCTCACAGTGTATGAAAGTACTAGAATTTTAAATATTATGTGTTCAAGACAAGGTACAACCTTCAGCACATTCATAAATTTCCAAGTTATTTCAGCAGGCTCAATATAGTGTTCTCCCTCTTGTGTATTGTTCCCCATTACAGCACATATTCACTGAATTACATAAACACTCATGTAGATTCCATGATTCTGCACTCAGGAAATCTTAATAGTATCTGAAACATTTTGCATTCTGACGCGTTCTTTACTTAATGTCAAAGTTTCCAATTTAGAAAAGACTGCTTTAAGAAACCAAGCAAACTAAAGACAGGCATGGGCAACTTCTATTTTAGTTGTTGCCTAAGGGAGTTCAAGACACATCACCCTCCAAAATGAGTCTATTAACACGTGCCTTAGTGGTTTTCAGAAAAAGAACATAAGGATCAGTTGCTAAAGACAACACATCCTTCAAAATTAGGATGTAGATGAATCAATAACTATTTGTCATTGAACCTACTCACACAGGAGGAGCTCTAATAGTTTCACAAAGAATTATGCAGAAAAGCAAGTAAGAGTTTTATCTAGTTGTAAGACAAATAATCTACTAAAAGAAAAACATGATGAGATATTCTGAAAGATGCAATAATATCACTTATGGCCTGGGATAATCAACAAAGATTAATTTTTCAAAAGCTGCTTCACAGTAAGAATAATATGCCTGGAACTTTATATTTAGACAGCTACCTGTGACTGGTGAAGCCATTAAGTCTAGAGGAGAAATAATATCTGAAAATTTGCTAAAGAAGTATAACCTCTAACTACAGGTCAGTAGGCAAGTAAAACAGGCATCACATTCCCAACACATTGTCTGAACATACAGAGATGAAACATAAACCAATAAAGAAAAAACAACTTTAATAAGACAAACACAGAAATCAGCACTTGGAAGTGCATAGACACCAGTGTCAGAATACAATTGACAATAGCCAGGGAGGTATGTTTTGAGCAGCAACAATTTACCATCCTACAGCAGGCCCTGACTAATTCAACTTAGCTTAAGAACAAGAAAAAGTCCTTAAAACTAACTATATGATGATGAGAGCAGCCTTTGAAGAGGAAATGAGTAAATCACTTTTAAAAACCATGTAAACGAACACTGAGTAATCTATATATTCTTTATTTAAAGCCAAGAAAAAAAAACAGTTGAACACTTGAAGGAAACAGGTAGAATTGTTCAATACATGAAATTGGATATACAGTGTAAAAGAAAACACACAGTGAAGAAAATCTACATATGAAAAATGTAGGAATTAAAGGGGTGAAACACAGAGATAAGCTTCACCAACAGAATATGAGATATAAAAGACAGAACCGCAGCCATTAAAGGTACAATAGAAGGAATAGACAAATCAGTCAAGAGAAAGATGTGACATCCAGGAAATCTGGGACACTAAAAGCAAACCTAAATAATATAGGAATAGGGGAGGAAGAAGAATCCCAGCTGAAAGGCAGAGACAATATATTCAACAAAGTAAGAAAATTTTCCTAACCTAAAAAAGGAGAATCTTAGTAATGTACAGGAATTTTAGATAACACAAGAGATGGGATAAGAAAAGAAAGTCCCTTATGACGCAATCAGAAAAACACTAAATGTATGATACAAAAACATAATATAAGAAGTTTTCTTGGAAAACTAAGAAGTAGCATACAAAGGAACATCTTTTAGAATTATAGCTTTTTCACAATGAGGAATCCAAAAGATAGAAGAACTTGGACAGGTGTCTTACAAAATTCAAGAGACTACTGATACCAGCACAGATAACTATATACAGTAAATGTCAATAATCATACAAGGAAAATATGATATTCCATATAAAGCCAAATTTAAAACACACACACACACACACACACACACACACACACACACACACACACACACACACACACACACAATGATCTCACCATACTGAATGTGCTAGAAAGAAATCACTAATCTGAAGAGATGCAATGCACACATGTATTTCACTACAGGAAATAAAAAATCACACACTTTAAAAGATTAATAAAGGAACCCCAAACACACACATGCGTGTGCACACACGCACACTAACACCACCAAAACTAAAAACAAGAACAAAATAACTGGGATTAACAATCATTGGCCTTTATCATCTGACTGTGTCAATGGTCTCAATTCTCCAAACGAAAGAAACAGAACGGCACAATGGATCCAAAAACAGAACCCATCATTCTTCTGATACTGAATCACACTTCAACATCAAAAATAGATCTTACCTCCAGGTAAATGCTTGAAAGGCGGTACAGCAGTGAAGCTAAGAAGCAAGATGGTGTGACCATTTTAATATCTACCAAAATAGACTCCAAACTAAGATTAATCAATGAGATAGGAACACTATATATATCAAAAGAAAATTCCAAGATGACATTTCAATTCTTAATATCTATGCCCCCCAAAATATCCTATACTTTCGTAAAAAATAACACTACTCCATATAAAATCAAATAATGACTCTCATATCCTGATAATGGGAAATTTCAATACCCCACTATCACTAACTTAGAAGTCATCCAGATAAAAAAAACAAAGAAATGCTAGAACTAACAGATGTTAGAAACCAAATTAGCCTAACATCTAATTACAGAACATTTTACCAAAACACAAAAGAATATAATTTTTCTAAGCATCTCACAGAGCTTTCTCTAAAATTGTCCACATATTCACACACAAAGCAAGTCTCAATTAATACAAGAAAATTGAAACTACTTCCTGAGTTCTATCTGACCAAAATGAATTAAAGTTGGATATGAGCAACAACAGAAAGCTTATAAAGAAATGGATGCTGAACAATTCTTTAAAGAAAAGAAATATGTTATGACAGAAAGGAAGAAATTAAAGACATTCTAAAAGTCAATGAAAAGGAGTACAAAGTATACACAAAATATGGTACACAGTGAAATATGTAAAAATAGGAAAGATCATAGCTCTAAATCCTTACATATAAAAGGAGTTCTCTCATGCTGGCAACCTCATAGCATACCTGAAATCTCTAGAAAACAAAATAAGTAAGCACACCCAAGAAGAGTAGACTGCAAGGAATAATCAAACTTCAGCATACAATCAATAAAACATAAACAAAGAGAATAATGTAACTATTATTGAACTAGAGAATCATTGAACTAAAGATTTTTCTTTGAGAAAAGGTAGACACACCTTTATAGGAATTAAGAGAATAAGTATCCAACTTAACAAAATCAGAAACAAAAAGTGGGACATAACAACAAACTTTGAGAAAAAACAAAGTCTAAAGACATACTTTAAAAGCATGTCAACACAAAAACTGGAAAATCTATAAAAAGGGTAATTTTCTTGAAAACTGTCACAGGTAATGTTTATCAAGGTTAAATAAAGATCAAACTGACAATTTTTATACACATATTTTCTTTGAGGTAAAATAAACAGTATTATAAGTCCCCACAGTAGGGGGGAGCAGGCCCAGATAATTTAACTACAGAAATCTACCAGGTTCACAGAGAAGACCTAATAGCAGCACTCCTAAAATTATTCCACAAAATGTAAACAGGAGGAAAATTGACAAATTCATTTTAAGAGGCCACAGTCACCCTGATACCAAACCCATACAATGGTTCAACAAAAAAAGATAATTAGAGACCAGTTTCTGTCAGGAACATTAATGCAAAACCTGAATCCAAGAAGCCATGAAAAATACCATCTGACTGATCAAGTAGGCTGCATCCTAGAAATGAATGGGTGGCTCAACATATAAAAATCAGTAAATTGTAATCCACTATATATACAACTGAGTAAAAAAACCCTCAAGACCATCTCAGTACATGATGTATAACTCTTTCACAAAACCCAACACACATTCATAATGGAAGTCTTGGAGATATTAACGAAATAAAAAACATACCTATCATAAGAAAGGAAATTTACAAGTAGTTGTATACATAAAATTAAACCAGGAGAAACTCAAATGAATTCCACTAAATTGAGAAACAGGAAAGTTTACCCAGTTCTAGTAGGAGCATTAACACAACTGAAGGCAATTGAGGAAATAGAAATTGGACAGGAAGAAATCAATGTACCATTATTTAAAGATACTATGATACTCTACACAAGTGACCTAAAAATCCACAAGGAAAACACCTACAACTGATAAACACCTTCAAAAATGGACTGGATATAACCTTAACCAAAAAAATTCAGTAGCCCTCATGTAAAAAAATTTTGACTAAAGGAAGGCATCTATGCTCACTATGATACCACCAATGCAAAACAAAATTGACAAAGGAACTGAGAAAGAAACCAGAGTACCAACACCCTTTGCAATAGCCATAAGTAGCATAAATTTCAGAATAACCTAAACCAAGTAAGTGAAAGAAAGGCATTATGAAAACCTCAAGACTTTGAATACAGAAATTGAAGATGATATCAGGAAATGATGAATTCACCCATGGTTATGGATAAGTAGGATGAACATACTTAAAATGGCCATTATACCAAAAGCAATATTCATATTGAATGTAACCCCCATCAAAATTCCACAACATTTTTTCAGACATTTATAGTACAGCACTGAATTTCATATGGAAAACAAAATATGCTCAAGAGAGGTAAATAAAAAGAAGCTACTGGAGGTGTTTTCCCTCCCTCAATTAAATTGCACTACAGAGAAAGAGTAATAAATAAACCCTGCATGACATTGGCATAAACACATATATGTTCATCAATGAAAATAAACTGAACACCCAGAAATAAACCCACACACGAAAGAAATGCACACTAAAATAAAGAAAGCATCTTCAAAAATGGTGCAAATCAAACTGGATGTCTGAATGTAGAAGAATACAAAGAAGTTTCATATTTAAGACACTCAACAAAATAGAACTCCAAGTGGATAAAAACTTACAAAATAAAATTAAGCACAATTTACCCAATAGAAGAGAAAGTGGGGAATTACCTTGAATGCATTGACACAGGAGACAACTTCCCAAAAAGAACACCAATAGCAAAGGCACTGTGACAAATAGTTATAAAAAAAGAAACCTGAGAATCTTATAAGCTTCTGTAAGGTAAAGGACAAATTCAATATGACAAAATAGTAGACTACAGAATTTGGAAAAGATGGTTTTTGCCAATTCCACTTCTCATAGAGGTCTTTTATCCAAATATATATAAAGAACACAAGGAACTGGCATCAAAATAAAAAAATAAATAATTAAAGGGTAATAGAATAGATTTGAGATCTGATTTTGGACATGTGGGTATAGGAGTGGAAAGGATCACGATGGAGTGAAGGGATGGAGAGAGTAAGTGGAGGATGAGACAGATAGAATTGGGGGTCACTTGGGGCAATCTTTGGAAACCTAGTACTGTGGATACTTTCTGGAATCTGTGAGGAGTACTTTAGTGGGAAATTCTAGTAACAAATGATATGGGGAATGAAATGGCCATCTCCTGTAGCCAAGCAAAGATTCTAGTTCTTTGTCATTTTGCATTTGGTCGACTTGTAGGAACAACTGATGCTGTGGTGATTCCCAAACAACCCAGGGTGAGGTTAGGAGAGAGGATGACTCTCCAAAATCTGACAGTAGGGCCCTAATTGCCTAGGAAAAAATCCACAGAGTTCATTCAACATAAAGCAGTCATGTGTTTGCCTCAATGGAGCTTTTACCTCTATGTTCAAATCTCCTTGTTGAGAGAGAAGGTCCTTTACTGTCTACCTAATGAGAAACATAAACGCCAACAGAGCCAAAAAATCTTTGATCTACAATATTTTCTGACTGCAAGATATGCTTGGGAAATGTTGGAGCAGAAGTTGCACATCTTCTGGGAGGGAACAGCCGTTTTCTGGTTTAACTTGCATCCCTTTCTACAAGAAGCCACTCATTACCAATACGGCCTGAATGACTAGGAATCTGAAACTGGGTAGTCCAGAGAGAAGGATAGAACCAACTAGGACAGGAAAAATCAATGAGATGCTTCTGCTCTACTAGTAGAGCAGTTACTTGTCCAGTTGTCAACAGTGAGGATGCCTCTGCAACAGAAGGAAGTGGATGCAGAGTTCCAAATCAAGAAATTTTTTGAGGATAGTTATAGGGAGGTCTTTATCAAATCCCTCTTGTCGGAGATCAAGGAAACCCATTGAGAAGGAGACAAGAAGACTGGTAGAGAAAAAGAGCATGGGGGATACCAGGATATATGTGCCACTCTATCTATTAATCAGGGCACACATGGAACCATATATTCTAAACTTGTAAGTTAGTGACTTCCATGTGTTGGCACCAGGTCCTCTGCCTGTATGTTATGGCTGTCAGCTTTGTGTTTTTCTTGCACAGTGGGATAAAGTGTGTCTCTGAATCTTTTTCCTGCTATAAGTACTCTTTTTCTCCTATAGAGTTGCCTGGTCCAGTCTTAATAAGAGAATTTTTTCCTTGTCTTATTGTGTTTCGTTTTGTCATGTTTGGTGGTTGTCACTTGGAAGCCATCTCCTTTCTGAAGGGAAATTGTGGTGGATTGGAGTGGGGAGAAGGGAGGCAGTGGGAAGTAGCTGATAGGAATGGAGGGAGGGTAAATTGTGGTTGCAATGCATCATCTGTGAGAAAAATCCGTTTTCAATTTTAGTGCTGGTTAAAAGAAACTGTATTCATAACTACTGAACACTTTTTACATATGCAAATTCTTTTCCACAACTCAGCCTTCTGAGTAATGTGCATGTTTGCTGAAGGTTGGAAGCCATTTCATCACTTGGAGTTCAGGAGCTCTGGAGCTGCTGAGCTCTAAATCACATCTTAGAATGGCATGTTTATTAAGTCAATGGTAAGTTCAGAGGATGGATATTTAGGTGTACCAAGAGCAATTGTAGGTTACAGAGGACCTGATGCAGAACAAAACATGTTGTATGGCTTAACACCTAGTGTAGTGACAGATGAAACTAGAAGCATGTCATTAAAATATCAGCTTTCATCAAATATGTAGTCACCATTAAATAATAAGATTTAGCAAAATATGCACATAATCATTGAAGGCTTACTTTTTGTATCTTACATTGACAATGTAAAAATACAAGTTTTCTAATTCTTCCTTCATTGACCTATGTAATGAATTATCAATATTAAACATTGCTTCCAGGAAGTAAAGAAGGTTAATATAAAATCTATCATGATGCGTTATAATAAAAAGACAACATGTATGTACTTTCCTTCCATTGAAATAAAGGACATAGCCAGAAGAGTGAAAGAAGGCTTTAAATTTGAGGGGCATGCACCTTTGTGTGCTGTACCCTGAATGGAAAATATTAGGTAATCTTTTGTAGGAGATTCTCATGGTAATATTTTTAATAATTTATTATTAATAATAATAGTATCTCCTTATCACAAATCTTGCTAGATTTTTTCCTGTCTTATTAAAAAGCAGCCCTATATGGCCATCATTAATGTTTTATATGAACAAATAATTGAAAATTTGAAAATTTTAGAAATTCATGATCAAATCTGTAAATGGTAACCATGTGTGACTTTAAAGATTTAGGAGACAAAGAATATAATATGACAACCAGACACAGGCAGAGATGTTTTGAAAGTAAAGAAGTGTGTCCAAATTCTAAATCTGATATCTCTGATCTTGAAGCAGTTTCATTTAACATAGGCAGGTCTTGACACTCTAGCATCATATCAGGCACTCAAGGGACAAAGCTTTAATTGGCATCAACCTTTCCTTCAGGAGTACATCTATCCTTTTAGAATGTCCTTAAATACTAAGTCGAACTCTGAGAAATCAATACTTCCTGAAAATATATAACATGGAAAATTTGCAAAAACTTGTGGCAGTAAATACATAGAAAAAGCAGCACACAAGATTACAAACATAAGGTTTGAAAACAAAAATCAGTAATGATTTTATTTCTTATATTCCCTTATTCTGTTAAAGAAAAACAGGTTAACATGTCCTTGCAAAAAGGAATTTGTCATGATGAAAAATATAGGGAAAATGGAAGCTTGAATCCATACATCTAATTCATCAAAAGAATTATGAATTCAAACAGAATACATGAATAAAAGCACTTACTGCATTTGGAAATCTTTCAAATAATGTGGCAGATATACATATGAAAATTTCTTGCCTGCGTAGAAAATATTAAGGGGGAAAAATACACCAATCACCACATTGCCTTCATGGTGATAATCTTCCTTGACTTTAAAATAGCACTCATCGATGCTATCAGTACCCACAAGTTTGGGAATCAGGAGAAAGCCAATGACAAAAATCCATGAGGACATTCTATTAACAAAGTTGTCTTTCAAGCTGTAAATATGCTAGATGCAGCCACCAAAGTGTCCAAGAGGCATATAAGCATCTTATATTTGTGAGCATATATATTTCTACAATTGTTAATACATGAGGCTGTCTTACTAATCAATACAATCTCCTTCATGTGACTCCTTCTCTAATGCCACTGATAATTCTGGTATAATTTCTTCTTCCCTTAGGCTCTGCATCTGAGGCCCTGTATTCAAGCAAAAAGCAAGTTGAAAAATATATTTGTCGATTATCTTCTCCTGCCGCAGGCATCATGCCTTCAGCTTAGTTGATGGACAAGAACTCAGGGATCAAATCGTCTTAGGGTGATTTTGCACAAGTACGAAGCTTTTCATATGTAAACATCTGAGGCTGAGGTAAACATCAGAGGTTGCTGTGCTGAAGAAAAAAATGAGAAAAGAGAGATGCCCTAAATAAATATATAACCATCTTGCTGTCCAAAACCAAAGACAATCAGTGGGAGAATTCCTTGTCCATTTTCTGCCAGATTCTCAGAATTTCTTTCTATGATACATCTATGTTAGCAGACCAATATGATGCCCACACAGGACAACCAGTTTATTTCTCAATTTGGAAAACCCATTCTTCCCTTGAAGTTTTCTGGTTCAAACAAGTCATTTACTTTCAGTGTAAAAATCATGTTTCCTTTTTACATTCTCAGCTTTGAGCTTTCACTCTTAGTAATTCTATAAATAAAGGACATTTTCTCATTATCTATTCTGGCATCTAGAGTACTAGCTTCAACCACAACTTATTTCTTCCTTGGTATTTGTGGATGGTTGAGAAGTTCACGTCTTTTCTCCATCAAAGATAATAGCCAAAAAATACCTCAATGCATCCTAATAGCAAATATACTAAATTAAGCTCTCAAAAATAGGGTTCTAATTCTTAGTCCACAACAGAAGATTAGAGCTGTGAAAGATTTGTGAAATATGCTAAAGCTATGGTTGGATATTGAACCCCAATAATATCCTGTCCTACATTAGGAAGGATGAGTGTGTGCGTGTCAATTAATTCACAGCAACCTCTCCCAGAGACATGATGCTGAGTCTGCAGACTAAGAATTTCTTGGATAAAACTTCAAACAAGATAATTTAATGCAGTATGAGCAGGAGACTTAAACAGGTGTTCATTTGGGGAAATTCCTAGTGAAATGGAAAAACATACATTTAAACATTTTTTCTAGTGTTTTACTGACACATATGTATTAGCTGTGAAATTAGTAGTTATGAAAATATATGTACATGAACATATAAGCAAAATAGTAAGGAGAAAAATTGGACATGGCAAATTGTTATTCACAATATTTTAGAATACATTTGGAGAAAGTAATTGATTGATAAACAAATTGACTGTTATGGATGGGCTTTAGTACTGGTTATTATGAGTGCAACATTGATGCCCATTTCCTCCTCTGTTCAGCAAGAGAAAAGGCCAGTTTTCCACCACACTTATTGTCCTAGATTTTAGTTCTATAATTTTATGTGTGTAATTGTATGTATATGTTATATATATGGTTTTTGACAAGTCTTCTATGAAAGGTGCAAAGGATCATTGTGGACACAATTCTTTTCTTGCACATTTAAATGATACTTGGGACCAAATAAATACCACAGCCTTGCCCAGAAAATAGTTTGACCAGTTATATGTCTCTGACTAACATTGTATTATGACAGAATACCCACTACATTTTTTTCACGTCGTGAGAAATTTAGTGAGGCTTAATTCAAAACCAATGAACTAATTTGAACTATGGAGAAAAGTGCACAATAGGATAATATTTAGGCAGGTGATGTCTGTCTTATGCTCACTTTTCTTTAAGCTCAAGAATTTGCAGAAAAATGTGGAATATACATATGCAAAAGCTCATGAGAAAAGAAATGTAAGGAATTTTTAAATGTGATAAAGATCATATAAATTTGCCTATAAAATGAGGGAGATTATTATTCTTAAGTAGAAATTTCATATTCAACACTGGTACAATTGAAAAGGTCTTGTGATAGAGGAACACTATTCATGCAATGCTCATTCACATTGCCTTTGGTCATGGTAATTGATGAGAGCAACAGAGAAGACACACACACTCACACACACACACACACACACACACACACACACACACACACATATATATATATATATATTCTAAAGAATAAATTGTGGCTATGAACAACATGGAAATATTTTTGGAGGAAAAGTGGAAGATGTTGGCAGTTTAGACTAGCAAACTCTACTCTGTAATTAGAGTTTAATTAATCACTCCAATGAGACCCTGGAAGACTGCAATGCTGAGAGCCAGGTGAGAGAAGAGAACTGGCTTAGGAGGTTTCAATGGGAAGAATATTAGAAAATGGGATATAGGGCAGTCTATTTGCTATTGTAACAAAGGATCTGATAGATATTTATGCACTTCCAGAAAATTGCCTCATGCTATGTTAAAATGTACCAGACTAATTTCTTCGGTAGAGGAAAATTTAAGACATTGTATTCATGAATCTGTGGCACAGGTGTTACTTATAGCTGTTATGCTTATGCAGGGGTAAAAATAACAAATGGGGCATAAGTAATATGAATGAAAACAATGTTGCAACCAAGTCTTGCATGGGAAGAGATTATATTTGCCATTTTAGAGAGGTCTGCTTTTCTAAAGTGAAGTAAAAGGAATAGTATATGATGAAAATACACCCCCAGCTGCACATTCATCTAATAAATGTGTTAAAGAATTTTCTGCTTCTAGGAAGGAATTTGAAAAAAAAGATGAAGGTAAATGGATTCTATAGTTGAGAGTCCATTCCAAGAAGGATGTTAAATTCAGTTATGTTGTTAAAGCCATGAATTTGGTTTGGATGAATGCAAGACACAAAAATATAGAGATTAGTGGTTATTCCTCATCTATTACAGACCAATGCTTACACTAGTCAACATATGGCAGATCAGTCTCTGATTAAGGAATAAAATGGATAAAAGGCCCCGAGTGGATATTACATAAAGCTGTGAATGTGAATGTGAAGGCTGAGTTGTAGTAGAGATTTTGTGGATCATCTTCCAAGCATTACTGCATGCAGATAGTTAAACCATGCCAACAAAATGTTGTAATTGCATTCCAGCAAAATTGGAGATGTGAGAACAACTCATCCCTTTAACATTGAACACAGACTTTCAGGACTTACTGTTTCCTGTAATGAGATCTAGAATTGCATGATAGGAATTATGTGCAAGCTATACTTGGTTGTCAACTTGACTGCAACTGAAATTGACTAAAATGCATGCAGTATTGCATATCAATATGTGATTTTTTCTGGGTTTATTCCATAGATATTTGCCCACACTCTCTTGCAAGTTCTATCCTTCCATGACATTCAAACTTGCTTATTCTGGATTCTGATATATAATGTATACAATGTAAATCATTCGATCTAAGTGATCAAATGACTACTATAGTGTTAAACTGTTCGTTGGGAGACAGCTACTATAATTCATCCCATTTCTCTTTCTCCAGAGAACAGTTGAATCCTTCCTACTCCCTGGTTTATCCTTTCAGAAATTTGCACTCCATTATATGCTGTGGATACATACATTGTATTCTATTTTGTTTTATGCATTACTAAAACTAAGAGTTTACTTTTTATCTCAGAAAAGACATATGACTTTAAAACATTGTTGAGACAGTGAAAGGCTCTGGGGCATTTGAGAACAATAGCAACTGGTAGGGTATGCTAGTTCAGTGGATAGAATAATAGGGCAAGCATTCTGTACTGTTATATTCAATGTGACTGGACACTTTGGCACTGTGCTTATGCATCTAGTCCCTGTCTCCATGGGTATTGCCAATGTTTGTGTTCCTGTTCTCAAAAATGTTTCTACTGGACCCTTTTGATGACTGTTTTACATCAGAAAATGGCTGGACATGTCATCATAAGATATTTTGCAAAGGCTACCTATAATATCATATTGATGATTTGCATCTACTTGTCCCTTGGTGTCTGGTAAGGGGCTGCTTGCAATAAATACTATTTATGGAAAACCCTTAATTATGTATCCAGTCAGAGGCCTCAGTAAAGTTAATTATGACACAGAGAAAAGAAGAAGAGAAGGAAGGAAGGAAGGGAGGAAGGAAGGAAGGAATGTCAGTAGAAAGGAAGGAATTCAGGCAAGCAATGAGGCCTTCAGAATTTGATTGAAATGAAGCTTTTATTATGATATATATATATATATATATATATATATATATATATATATATATGGGGCTTTGGAAGACAGGGAGTTGAATAGTATACTCTACATGTGACTGTATCCTAAATGCTCCCATATTTGAATACTTAATACTTTGCTCTCTGGGGAGACTTAGGAGGAATGACCTTGAGAGAAGAACTACATTATTGGAGATGGGAATTCAGTACTAAATCACTCTGCTTCCAATATACTCACAATCTTTCTGAAGATGGAGTTTCTATCTTGCAAAGTCACACAGCTCTTTAGTCCCAAATAAACACAAAGTGGTTTATATTCATTTTAAACTGTTTGACCAATGGTTGAGGCAATTTAATCACCAAATCTTTCTAAATTATTAACCAATTTCTATTAAAATATTTATTGTCAAGTTGCTGTGGCTTACCAGTAATGCTCTGACATGTTACCACTTCTTCAGCTATATTGTATATCTCTGGTATATAAATGGTATGTTCTCTGCCTCCCTCTTCCCAGGATTTCTATTCTTGTAATGCTGCCTATATTTTTTTGGCCTGGATATATTCCAATCAGCATTTATTCACCAATCAGTAAGAAAAACATATAGTTGCAGCATATAGGACATCCCCCATCATCTCTTGTTTTCTGACTAAATAAAAATGAAGACTCTAACTTTAGCTTAGTAAAACTACATGTAACAGGAGACTCTGATTCAACAAGTCTCTTGACTCAATGAGGATTTCTCTGGTAATTAGTAAAGGGGTCTGGGTCACTGAGACCAGTCCTTCCCACAGCCCTGACTGCTGGAAGACCTGGCAATGTGACACCCAAACAGTAATCCTGGAAGCTTAGTGCTCTGTGTGAGGAATTCATGTCTCTTGGAACAACACTGATGGGCCAAATGGTCTTTGGATTCTAGGCTGAAACTTCCTTCTGCTTGGTCACTCTGGGATCTCCTGACCAAGCAACTTCGGGCATGCTGAGATTGTTGGGCCACTCCCAGCCCCTACTCAGGGTACAGGTGAGCTCTGACCCCACCTTAGGTCTGACTTCCTTCTGCTGGCCCATGCTGGAGTCTCCTGGCCTGGGGACTGCAGGCAGGTCAACTCACCCCTGGCTCACCAAACACACTCCAGTCTGCCGAATGGCATTGTCCTAATCTAGCTTCCACCCACCAGGAGAGGAATACCTCAGTCAATCCTGCACCCATGGTGAGAGCAATCAGAATATTGGACCTACGTGCCCCCACCTGAAGAGAACCTTGGACCCGTACCCACCAGGAGAGGAAAAGTTCCCATCTGTAACCACTGGAAGAAGGAATGGGAAGATGAAAACACAAAAATACGTTCATCAACTGAAAAGCCAATATGACGCCACCAGAGTCTAGGGACTCTACATCAGCAAGACCTGAATGTACCAACAGAGATAAAGAAGAAGAGTGACTTTAAAAACAACTTCATAAAGATGATAGGGACCCTAAGAGAGGTAATGAGAAAATCCTTTAAATAAATGGAGGAAAAGACAACCCAAAAATTGCAAGAAAGAATTCAAATAATACAAATTTTGAAAGCTAAAATAAATAAAATAAAAATACACTCTGAAGGAATTCTGGAATTAGAAGAGGTGGGTAAAAAATCAGGAATGGCAGATGCAAGCATAACAACAGAATACAAGTGATGTAAGAGAGAATCACAATCTTTGAAGATACACTAAGAGAAGGAGATTCATTGACCTAAGAAAATCATAAGTCAGGAAATATGGGACACTGTGAAAAGGCCAAACCTAAGAATAATAGGTATAGAAGAATCCCAACTCAAAGGTACAGAAAATATATTCAGCAAAACATAGATGAAACTTCCCCAACCTTTAAAAGACAGACAATGAAAGTACAATAAACCTACAACACACCAAATAGAGTGGACCAGAAAAAAGTCCCCTTGTCAAATAATTACTAAAACACCAAATATATAGATTAAAGAAAGAATACTAAAGAGCAGCAAAGGAAAAACACCAAGTAACCTTAAAGCAAACCTATCAGAATCACACCTGACTTCTCCATGGAAACTCTGAAAGGCAGAAGGCACTGGACAGACATTCTAAAGACACTAATAGACCATGATGCCAGCAAGGACTACTATATACAGAAAAGCTTTCAATCAATATAGATGGAGAAAACAAGACATTACACACACACACACCCCACTAAAACAGATTTAAACAATACATATCCACTAATACAGCCCTACAGAAAGTACTGGAAGGAAAACTCCAACTTAAGGAATTTAACCACACTCATAATAATATAGGTTTACTGTATATAGCTTTTATCATGTTTAGGTATGTTCTTGTTATCCCAGATCTCTCCAAGACCTTTACCATGAAGAGTTGTTGGATTTTGTCAAAGGCTTTTTAAGCATCATGTGATTTTTGTTATTCAGCTTGTTTATATGGTGGATTACGTTGATTTCTTATGTTGAACCAACCCTGCATCCCTAGAATGACGGCTACCTGACAATGAAGGATGAGGTTTCTGATGAGTTTTTGGATCCGATTTGCCAGTATTTTTTTATATTTTATTTATTTATTTTTATTTTATTTTTAAATTTAAATTAGAAACAAGGTTGCTTCACATGACAATTCCAGGTCCCTATCCCTTTCCCTCCCCTCCTCACATGCAAACCCACCAAACCCCCAATATCCTCTCATTTCCCCAGGGAGGGTGAGGGAGTACATGCCATGTTTCTCTTTTTGTGACTGGGTAATCTCACTCAGGATAGTTTCTTCTAGTTCCATCCCTTCATGATAAAGTTCTTGGAGATATATGGGATAACAGGAACATACCTAAACATAATAAAACTATATACAGCAAACCAGCAGCCAATATCAAACTAAATGGACAGATACTCAACACAATTCCTCTAAAATAAGGAGCAAGACAAGGCTTTCCACTCTCTCCATACCTTTTTTGGGGGTTGTGTTACTGTCAGTGAAGGCATAGTGGGGACAATACTGCTAACACCTAACACCATACCTGCATCAGTTAAAGCTCTGCTTTACCTTGGTGCAATTTTTGGAAAAAACATGATTTGCTAGTATTTTATTGAGTATTTTTGCATTAATGTTCATGAGGGAAATTGGTCTGAAGTTCTCTTTCTTAGTTGTGTCTTTGTGTGGCTTGGGTATCAATGTTATTGAAGCCTCATAAAAAGAGTTTTGCAAAGACCCTTCTGTTTCTATTGCATGGAATACTTTGAGGAGAGGTGGTATAAGCTGTTCTTTGAATTTCCGGTAGAATTCTGCACTGAAGCCATCTAGCCCTGGGCTTTTTTTAGTTGGGAGACTTTTGATGATTGCTTCTCTTTCCTTAGGTGGTATAGGTCTATTTAAATTGCTTATCTGTTCTTGATTTAATTTTGGCAGGAGATAACTATCCAGGAAGTCATCCATTTCCTTTAAATTTTCGATATTTGTGGAGTACAGGTTTTCAAAATATGACCTGATGATTCTCTGGATTTCCTCAGTGTCTGTTGTTATGTCCTTCTTTTCATTTCTGATTTTGTTAATTTTCATGTTCACATTCTGCCGTTTGGTGAATTTGGATAAAGGTTTGTCTATCTTGTTAACTTTCTCAAAGAACCAAGTTTTTGTTACATTGATTCTTTGTATTGTTTTCCTAGTTTCTTCTTTATTGATTTCAGCCCTCAATTTGAATATTTCCTGCTATCTACTTCTCCTGCGTGAGTTTGCTTCTTTGTGTTCTAGAGCTTTCTGTTGTGCTGTTAATTCTCTAGTGTGACTATTCTCCAGTTTCTTCATGTGGGCACTTAGTGCTATGAACTTTCCTCTTTGCATTGCTTTCAAAGTGTCCAGTAAGTTTGGGTATGCTGTGTCTTCATTCTCATTTTATTCTAGGAATTCTTTAATTTCTTTTTTATTTCTTCTTGGAACTAAGCATGGTGCAATAGCACACATTATTCAATTTCCATGAGTATGTAGGGTTTCTGCAGTTTGTGTTGTTGTACTCTAACTTTTTAGTATGGTGATCTGATAAGATACATGGAGTTATTCCCACTTTTTTGTACCTTTTGAGGTTTGCTATGTTTCCAATTATGTGGTCAATTTTTGAGAAGGTTCCATGTGGCACTGAGAATAAGGTATATTCTTTTGTGTTTGGTTGGAATGTTCTATAGATGTCTGTCAAACTCAATTGGGTCATATCCTCCATTAGTTCCTTTTTTTCATTGTTAAGTTTCTTTCTTGTAGTCCTGTCTAGTGGTGACAGTGGGGTAGGGATGTCTCCCACTCTTAGTGTGTGAGTTTCTATGTGTGGTTTGAGTTTTAGTAATGTTTCTTTAATGGATGTGGATGTCTTTATATTTGGGGTATAGATGTTCAGAATTGAGACTCCATCTTGGTAGATTTTCCCTGTGTTGAATATGAGATGACCTCATTCATAACTTTTGATTGATTTCAGTTTAAAGTCTATATTTTTAGATAATAGGATTGCTACCCCTGCTTGTTTCTTGGGTCCATTTGATTGGAAAATCTTTTCCCAACCATTAACTCCGAGGTAATGTGTGTCTTTGAGGCTGAGGTATGTTTCTTGTATGCAGCAGAAGGTCTTCAAATCCATTCTCTCAGCCTGTGCCTTTTTATGGGCGAATTAAGACCATTAATACTGAGGGATATTAATGACTGATTACTGGTTCCTTTTTGTTTTGGAAAGGTTGTTCTTTGTGGAATTGTATGTGGATTTCTGCCCCTTTTCTCTTTTGGGTATTGGTAATGTGGGATTATCTATTTCCTATATTTTTCTGGTTGTAGTTAACATCCTTTAGTGGGATTTTTTTTTCTTCTAGAACTTTCTGTAGGGCTGGGAGAGTGGATATGTATTGCTTAAATCTGGTTTTGTCATGGAATATCTTGTGTTCTCCATCTATAATGATTGAGAGCTTTGCCAGGTGTAGTAGTCTGGGCTGCGATTCATGGTCTTTTGGTATTGATAGAACATTTATCCAGGACCTTCTGGATTTCAGAGTTTCCATGGAGAAGTCAGGTGTAATTATTATAGGTTTGCCTTTATATATAATTTGACCTTTTTTCTTAGCTGCTCTAAGTGTTCTTTCATTATTTTGTATGCTTGGGGTCTTGATTATTATGTGGCGAGGGGACTTTTTTTGTGGTCCACTCTATTTGGTGTTCTGTATGCTTCTTGTACCTTCATTGGCATGTCTTTCTTTAGGTTGAGAAAGTAGTTTTCTTCTATGATTTTGTTGAATATGTTTTCTGTTCCTTTGAGTTGGGTTTCTTCACCTTCTTCTATACCTATTATTCTTAGGTTTGGTCTTATAATGGTGTCCCATATTTCCTGGATATTTTTTGTTAGGGATTTGTTGGACTTCAGATTTTAGTTGATTGATGAATCTATTTCTCCTAGTGTGTCTTCAACACCTGAGATTCCCTCTTCCATCCCTTGTATTCTGTTCGTTATACTTGTGTCTGTAGTATCTATCTGTTTCCCTAGTTCTTCGATTTCCAGCATTACTTCAGACTGTGATGTTTTTATTGTCTCCATGTCACCTTTCAATCCTTGCATTGTTTGAATTTTACTTGTAATTTTTGCTTTGTGTATTCCTCCCTTTCTTTGATTTTTTTGGAATTTTTGGTTTGTTTTTTCTTCCATTTCTTTAAGGGATTTTCTCACATCCTCTTTGAGGGCCTCTATCAATTTCATGAAGGTGTTTTTAGGGTCATTCCCTTCTGCTTCATCCACTTTGGAGTGTTCAGGTCTTACTGGTGTGGAATACATGGATTCTGGTGGTTTCATATTTGTTTTTCTGTTGCTGGGTGTTTTCTTATATTGCCTTTTACCCATCACTTATTCCAGTGGGTGTAGAGTCTCTTCTTTTCCTGGTTGATAGGCGACCCGTGTTCCCATCTGGTAGGTGCAAGCAAATCCAATAGTCTCTGGCCTGTGCTCTCTGCCCTCTGCCCTGGGTTTGAGTGGAAGTGGAGTATCTCTCTTTGCAGGCTCCTTGTTAATTGTTTGTCCTGGGGGGAGTCTACCTGGCTGCAGTCCCCAAGCCATGGGATCTGAGAGACGGTGAGCTGGAAGAATTCAGGTCTAAGATCTATATTATATTTTAAATGAATTTTATAAATACAAAATCTAAACAAGTGTAGCAACATACATATAGAAAAATTGATTTTAAATATGTATCTATAAACTAAAATCCATACCAATGGAAAGTATTAATTTCTACATAATATTGCCATTTTCTTAGGAAGGCATTGACTTTGATCACTGACTACTTATAACCAGCCACATATAAATTGAAACAATTATTTTTAAACAATATTTAGGGCCATGCTTATACTTCTTTCTAAAGTGCTTCTTGCTATTTGGGGGTGCTGTAAATCCCAATGTGACCCCCAAGAAACCCCAGAAACTTGTCCAAATACATTCTGAATTAGTCTGAGACTACCTCCAACCACATTTTGGATGATGGATCATCTGAGCCACTGCTTCAGTGGGTCTTTCTTGGTTAGTCCTTATTAGTATGTAAGGAATCCACAGCTTTCCTTCTTCTATGGATTCAAAAGCATAAGCTATTTTCCAAAGTAACATATCCTTAGACTGATATTTTGAAATCAAGGCATTTTCAAAATATATAGGTTGGATTAATCCAGCAGCATTTGTAATCAAATGTCTTTTAACAACATCTAACCCATTTTCAGAATTGAAACTATTCAAAGACAACAAAATAACACACTTAATGGTAATTGAATAAATGTTAATTATTATTTTGATTATCTTTGCTCTTTTGATAATTCTTGGTTAATCTCTAAAAGAGTTGGTTAGTATGAGTTTTAAGATGCAGAACTTAGAACAATTAATTAAAACAGATTATAGAGATTCATCATTGAAGTGTCAGGGTAAAAAGGAACACTCTACAGTCTTTAAACAATTTTAATATATTCAATAAACTTACAGGGAGTGTCAAGTGAAAGAGATTCTATAAGAGCTACCTGGAGGTCTGTGCCAATGTTAGATTTAGGGAAATTCAAGGAAGCTATAGTCTCTTATGGCATCCATTCACCTTTTGTGAAGGAGATGATAAATAGGTGGTCTGTAACAATTTTTTCCTGTATATTCTATTGATTTGATTAAAGCTGTTCTAGAGTCTGAAACACAATTAAAATAGAATCCCAGTTTAAAGAAGAGGTTAATAATATTGAATAAAAGGCTATTGCTAGATCTAGCAATATCTCATAAGATCAAATTCTTGCAGAAGTTGATTATGATTCAATAGAAAACCAACATCAATATGATGGTTTAATTCATTTTTATACTTAGGAATCCCATTTGATTCTTAATGATAAGCAGAAATGGAGTGTATTTAAGTGGGAAAGGGAGATTTGGGAGGAGTAGTAGGAGTAGGAGGAAAAACAGTAATCAAGTTGTATCATTTTAGAAAAAACTTGAATAAAAGTGGAAAAAGAAATATGTGAAATTCTCACCTTCAGTGTAAACATATAAATCAAATGAAAGATGATACATGAGTGTAATGTCTTGTGGTATTCAGAAATATAATGATGCATGTACTATTTTTGTATTGACAGCTGAGTATAAAATAATGGTGCCAAAATGTCTATATACACTCCTGATTTTTCTTTTTTAATTAAATTAGAAACAAGCTTGCTTCACATATCAATCCAGGTTCCCTCACCCACACTCCCTCATCAGTCCCCTTAGCACCCCACCCAATCTCCACTCTGTTGAAGTGAGGTCCTCCATGCGGGATCTCCAGAGTCCCTCAATTTGTTCAGGGCAGGGCCTAGGCCCTCCTCCAAGATTCCAGGCTGAGAGAGCATCCATCATTGTGGGACGGGCACCCAAAGTCCATTTGTATGCCAAGGGTAAATACTGATCTACTATCCAAGTTCCCATAGATTGCCTAGGCTTCCTCATTTACACCCACATTCATGTGGTATGAATCAGTCCCATGCTGGCCTTCCAGACATCAGTCTGGTGTCTAAGAGGTTCCTTTGTTCAGGTCAGCTGTTTCTATGAGTTTTACCAGTCCAATCTTGACCCCTTTGCTCATGACACGTCCCTCTCTGTCACTGGATTCCAGGAGTTCAGAGTTCAGTTCAGTGTTTAGCTATGGGTGTGCGTCTCTGCTTCCATCAGTCACTGGATGATGGTTCTAGGATGGCATATAAGGTAATTGTCAAACTCTTTATCAGGGAGGGGCACTTACAATAGTGTCTCCACTATTTATTCATTTGTCAGTTGGTGTCATCCTTGCAGATCTCTGGAAATCTCGCTAGTTCCAGATCTCTCCTCAAACCTATAATGACTTGTCTAGTATGGTATCTCTCATCCTGCTCTCCTCTATTCTTCCCAAGACTCAACCTTACTACTCCCCCCTCCTTCTTCTGTCCTCCCACATTCTTTTTCCTGCTCCCTCTCCCCTTGCCCCTCATTGTTTCCAATCTGATCAGGAGATATTGACACATTCCCCTTCTATGGGGTACAGTGCATATCTCTCTTATGGTCCTTCCTGTTTCCCAGACTCTCTGGTCATGGGATTCTATGCTGGCACTCCACTGATACATGTGTACAATCCATATATGAGTGAATATATATCATGTTTATCTTTTTGTGACAAGGATGGTTTCTTCTAGTGCTGTCCATTTGCCTGCAAACTTCAAAATTACATTGTTTTCTTTTTAGCTGAGAAGTATCCATTGTGTAAATGTTCCACATCTTCTCTATCCACTCTTCAGTTGAGGGGCATCAAGGTTACTTCTAGGATCTAGCTATTACAAATAATGCTGCTATGAATATATTGGAAAAGACGTCCTGGTTGTATGAATGTACATCTTTTGGATATATGCGTAAGAGTAGAATTGCTGGGTTTTGTGTTGGACTGAGTCCCATTTTCCTGTGGAATCTCCATACAGATTTCAATAGTGGCTTTATGAGTTGGCACTCCCACCAGCAGTGGAGGAGTGTTCCCCTTTCTCCACATCCTCTCCAGCATAAACTGTCTGGTGTTTTTTATTTTAGTCATTTTGACGGGAATAAGACGGTATCTCAGAGTTGTTTTGATTTGCATGTCCCAAATGGCTAGGGATGTTGAGCACTTTCATAAGTGTCTCTCAGCCATTTTAAACTCCTCCAGTGAGAATTGTCTATTTAGTTCTGTACCTCACTTTTTAATTGGATCCTTTGGTATTTTGGAGACTTGCTTTTGAGTTCTTTGTAATTTTGGGAATCACCCCTCTGTCATATGTGGGGTTAGTGAACATCTTTTCCTAATCTGTGGGCTGCCATTTTGTCTTCTTGACTGTGTTCTTTGCTTCTCAGTTTCACGAGGTCCCATTCATTAATTGTCAATCTCACTGTCTGTGCTGCTGGTGTTATCTTCAGGAAGGAGTCTCCTGTACCAATTTTTCAAGGATACCTCCTACTGTCTCTTTTAAGAGGTTCAGTGTGGGTGCCTGTATGTTGTGTTCTCTTATTCATTTGTACTTAAGTTTTGTGCATGGCTATAGACATGCATCTATCTGCAGTCTTCTAAATGCCAGGATCCAGTTATGTCTGAACCATTTGTTGAATATGCTCTCTTTTTTCCATTGTATAATTTTAGCTTATTTGCCAAAGTTCAGGTGATCATATGTGTATGGGTTAATGTCAGGGTGTTCAATTTGATTCCACTAGTCTACCTGTCTATTTTCTTTGCCAATACCAAGTTGTTTTCAAGGGCTCTCCTAAATTTTTATCACAATTGATTAAGAGGAAAATAATGTTCATTAGAATATCTATACAAAACTAAGAACTTCTCTGAACAAAACAAATGGAGGAGAGATTAATCCTGCATTTCATCAAAAATCTAGAACAATTACATGAAAATTATCAGGCTGAATAAAAGTCTGGTTCAATATAAAATACCATTAGGTGTGTTGACATATACCTTTAACCCCATTTTTCATAAGCATAATAAAAATTAATAGGAACACTTCAAAAATATTTAAGCACTTGGAAGGAAAGTTGAATCCTAGGATGCTGGCCATGGAAACCATGATGCAGAAAATCTTCCATAGTCACCATAGTCTTTGCTTGGTGCTTTGTTAGAAAGAGAGTAAGTTGATCCTGTCACTGAATTCTTGCATGCTGAATAACAGGAATTTGCCTTCATTTTATATGTTAGGGAAATTGCTGTGGACAAAGCCCATAGGGTAGCTATTTCACATAATGATGATGTGGCCAGGGTCAAGGTGTTTATTTTTGTAAATGAAAACAGGAGAGATTCCAGACAGAGTATAAAGAAGAATATTTGTATAAGGGTACCGTGGGAATGGTGTCGTTTGGGGCATGGATATGATTAACCACTTTATTATTTTACCTAAAAAAGTGACCTTCAAACTTATAACCACTGTAATTGGTTTGAACAACACAGTGATGACATTCTTAGTGAACATTGTTGGAAATGTTTTCTACTATAGAATGCAGGTGACTGTATTGTGATATCTAATGAAGATCAAAGAACAAAGGAAAAATGAACAGTGTCATGAAAAGGATATAATTGACAGTTTAGTCATTGCCCTCTATGTTGGGGATGTACATGTATCTCAGAAAGCCTCCAAGAAATGCAGCTATGTGTATAGAGATGTTCAGGGCTATTCTGGTGAGTGCCATTACCATGGTGTATTTATGAACCAAGAGACTCAGAGATTTTTGGAAGTAGAAGTTGTCTGTATTTGCAGAATGAGTTTCAGACAGTTCAACACTGATCCACACTGCTCAGAATTGAAAGTAATCTTGAGTTTACTCTAAAATGATCTGTTATTGTTAGCTCTTCCTCATCATATGATCATTGGATTCTTATCTAAATCATCTTTCATGTTTCCACTTACACAATACAAGCTCTATAATAAAAAATTTCAAACCTAAACAACTCATCTTTATTTTTAAAATAATTTTATACAATGTGTATACATGTATAAATAATGTGTTAGTATAGAATCTGACCCATATTCTTTTTCTCTAATTCCTGTCTTGCTCTCATATTCCATGCAAACTTCATGTGTTCTATCTCTTCATTTTACAAATAAAACCACACTTAATCTGTGTTATGGAATATTTCTATAACTATGTAAGATGTGTTACATTTGTTTATGATGGATTTGTTTAATGATGTACAGATGTTTTCCTTTGCTCTTAAACCCCAGACTGATGGCTGAGAGGCCAACAGGGGACTGATTTAGACTCTATGAATATAGTGTCAGTGAGGAGGCCTCAGAAATCCCTGGGGCCTTGGATGGTAGATCAGTGTTCACCATGGCATACAAAAGAACTCTGGAATCCCATTCCACATGGAGGGATGCTCTCTCATCCTGGACACATGGGGAAGGGCCTAGGTCATGCTCTGGATGAAATGACAGACTTTGGAGATCACCCAAGGAGGGCCTCATCCTCACTGGGAATGATGTGGGAATTGGGCTGGGGGCTGGAAGGAAGGACTGGTAGAGGGACAATGGAAGACAGGTGGGAGGAGAGGTGGGATTGACGTGTTAAGCTTGCATGTTTCTAATTTAAATAAAAACATATTGAGAAAAAATAGTGCTCCTTTGTCTGCCTAAGGCACTGGATTAGAGTAACACAAAGCAGAAAAGCTGGGGGAGGGGGCTTGGTTCAGTCTCACCTTGGTATCTCAGACTATGCTGACCCTTAACAACCTCATCTCCTCTGAGTATTAGATGTACGGTGGGATTGGGTGAGGGGGGAAGGACACAGAACAAGGGTTGGAATATAAAAATAATTTAAAATCTTTAAAAGCTGTATAACTATGCAATAAAGGAATAGGTGAAGCTGTTGGGCAGACAGAGTATGTAATAGGACCAATTTGGGCTTGAGAGAAAAAGAAGTGATCAAAAGCAGAAGGAAAGTTGCCTGGGTTCAGACAGAAAGGGAGCCACCAGCCAGCCAGTCATTGCAGAAGCAGTGAAAGTAGAATATACAGAATGAAAGAAAGGGAAATCCCCAAGATAAAATGTAGATGAAGAAAAACGGATTAAAGTAGGTTATAAGAGATAGTGGGATAAGCCTAAACTAAGGCATAGCATACATAAGTATTAATAAGTCTATGTCATGATTTGGGAGCTGGCTTGTGGTCCTAAAGAAAGACTGCTACAAATCTGTTTACTGTTGCTCATATGTAAGCAGCTGAATGACAAACGATGAAGCATGGCACCCTCTCAAAGAACATATCCCTAAATAACAGGTATTGCTTTCTCCTGGGAGCCACCTACTTCCAGTATATCTAATACTGCTCAACTTCCTTACATGGATATTCATCAAACAAGCCTGATGCTTACGTCTCTTCTAGAGCTTTCCCTGCATTTTCTGATAGTGTACTATCTTCTTGGAAGTGATTCAATTACTAAATTAAAGTTTACAAACCTACCTGGGATTGTTTTTTATCAACACCTTATATAATAGAAATCCATTTTCAACTGGGCATGTGGATTCTGCACAGATGGTATACGGAATTATTTTCTCATACTGGTGATCTCAAATAAAGGTTTGAAAATCAATTATGTTTAATAAAATTTCTTACATTCATTACTATTCTTCTTTCTCCAATGAGTGTGGAAGATTGAGCATCACAACATGCTTAAAGATTTAGAAACATTCAGTAGGCAAGTTATTGCCATAACTCCATGAAAAATCATATAATTTTACCATACACATATAATTACTTTATAGGTACTTTTAGGTCTTTACTAAACAGTTATTTAGCCCTCTACTTATGAATTACAACTTGAAAAATATGCCAGCAAAGTTGACAAGAACATGAAGGAGTATATGTGGGGTTGTTTGGAAAGAAAATGAGTAAATGATGCAATTATAATGTCAAAAAATAAAATAATTTATGGGAGGGTCTCTCAGCCAGGACTCTTGGGGGAGGGCCTAGGCCCTGCCATGGATGAAATGACAGTTACTGGAGATCCACCATGGAGGGCCTCACCCTCCTTGGTGATCTGAGTGGAGATTGGGTGTGGGACTGGGGTACCTGGTGGGGAGGGCAGGGGAAGAGGGGAGGGAGAGGGATCTGGGATTGACATGTGAAACAAGATTGTTTCTAACCTAAATTAAAAAATAAAATAAAAAGGAAAAAATTGAAAAATAAATAAAACAATTTAAAATTGTACACACAGATCTATTCATGCCAAATATTCATTTGCTATTTTTTTGTATTTTTTCCTGAAAAATCTGACCTCAGGACTGAATTTTTAAAAATCTTCTTTGGGTAAAAACTTTATTTATATAATCACTAATTAATTTTAATACGTCAAATGTATACAAGAATAACCGTTCCACTCCAGCTTGTTTTCTTGACGTTTACTCAGCATGACTGTACAATATCCTTTGATGTTAATCTCTCATACCCTCGTTATTTCTCTTGTTATTGTGTGGGTATTTATTTTGGTTGTTGTCTATCTTTGTTAAGTGAATGTTTTGAGTACAGTCGTCCATCTCTTGCCTCTTAAAGGGAGACTATACAAAAGCTATAAACTTGATTTTATGGTGTCATGGTATTAATATGAGAAGATTAGCTTACTTGTAACATTTAGTCAGAACATTTTTGATTTTGAAGTGCTTAAGACCGATGTGTCAATTTCTTTCTGTATCTTGGAGAAATGTATACCTATTAAATAGGAACCATACAGAGGTTGGTGTGAATGACTGATATTTTCATTCTATGTTCACAGATGTCTTCATGAACCTGGATGTAATAAGACATCTTTTAATAAATAATATTACACAGATAATGAATATGTGCAAGGACAGAATATTTTTTGCACATCAGAGAAGTTGCACATGGGAACTCTTAAATGTTACACTATGTACAAGACCCATGTAAGTTAAAGCCAGACAAAACTCCAGCAAGAGTCTGGAGGCATGCAAAATGTGCTAAGTGTAGTTACAAGTGCGGGGGTATAGGATATCTTCTGGGAGAGGAAGAATTAGTTACATAAAATGTGTGCAACTCATAGCAGTAGGAACACACTCTATTATAGACCATGCTTGGAATATGGTTTAGAAAGCATAAATTTAGATCCACAGTTAAAAAGTAAATGACAACACTTAAATGTGAGGCAAAATGTATCTCAAAATATTTGGACAGGTGAATATTGTCAATATACATTGTAAGCAATTCTAAGAATTAATAAAGTATTATTCTTTTTATGTCTGTGCATTTATGTTTTATTAAAATTAAAAACAATCTTATTTTACATACCAAGCCCAGTTCCCTCTCCCTCCTGTCCTCCCATTCCCACCACCATATCCCCATTCCACCCTGCCTTCTCACAGTATGTGAGTCCTCCCATGGGGGATCATCAATGTATGTCACATCATTTGGGGCAGGATAAAGGCCTTCTTAATTGTATCTAACCTGAGAGGGTATCCTTCTATAGGGAAAGGTGTGCAAAAGCCCATTCATGAACTAGGGATAAATACTTGTTCCATTCCCAGTGGCCCCATAGACTGCCCCCAAATGACATCCAGCATAGTGTGTTTCAAGGGGAGATACAATAAAAGGTAAATTTTGTACATTGAATTAAATGAAGGAAAAGTGATTATCACTACATGTCTCTAGAGAAGTTTTCTATTGTGTAACTATTGCTGAACTCTTTCTCTGTATGACCTGCATTTGTCCATTTCACTCATTACAATTTTTGTTGGCTGGACCAGGAATGTTATCAAAGCAGAAGATGTCCATACCCTCCTAGGTAGATTACTGAATCTAAACCAATGGCTTTATAGCACACAGAATGGGTGATCACTAAAAACTAAAAGATTAGCAAATATTCAGGACTTTATGAAAAGCCACATATACTAACATTAATGTTAAATGATTGATTAGAACAGATTTGGATATACCAAAATAACAGGATGTGTACTTAACCAATTCATGTGTTTGAATGTTGGCAGATTATCACAATAATACAGAATTTGGAAGTTGTATGAGATAGAACCAAGTATGAAGAAGTTTAGTTATTTGGGAACGAGTACTAGAAGGGTAAGTAGGGATATCCAACATTATAATCCTTATATTCAATGGGTAATGTTGAGAGATTTCATTTCCACTGTGTTTGGTCATATGTATTGTCAACTTAACAGGAGCTGGAATCATCATACAAACCAATCTTTAATCATTTGTGTGAAGAAATTATCAAGATATTTACATGACATGGAAAGAGTATTCTAAGTATGTCAACATTCCACTCACTGTTTTCTCAGGATTAAAGAAAAGGGAAGGGCAATGATCAGACACAGCCATTGTTTCCTGATTACAGACAGCTACCTCATGTACCTACAGGCATTCTTTGTCCACTGTGGACTGTCCCTCCAAACTATCAGATAAAATAATCCCATAGATCAATCATTTTTGTATATGTTTATTTGGACCAGTTCCTTGTCTTAGCATGACTCCAGAGATGGACATCACTGGGGCAGTGACAGAAGAAGAAAAGTAAAACACACAGATACATGTTTTGTAAAATTGTCATGATGTTAACTAGACTCTCTTATAAACAAGTTACATGCCCAGGAAGTTCAGTGTATATCCTGTCTACATAGAACAAGGAAGATGCATTATAAACTACAGGTGAACACTGAAACAGTTATTATATAGAGTGGAATAAAGAAAAGGTAGAATCATCCACTTTCACTATGGGATCAGTATTCAGACCATAAGCAAGCAGGGGAGGTCAATAGATATTTGAACTTTCCTGTATTTGCTATCAATATTCATATCAGTACCAGAAGGAAAATTTTGAAATTTACTGTGGGTTTAAATACTTGAGGGTTCTTGACACATCATGGTCATGGAAACACATCATGGAATACACATCCTCTCAAGGTCCTATATACTCAATGTTTTATCTTATCCCACAGTGCATCAAGATAACTAAGGAGCATGTGTAACACACGCAAATTGTTATGAGAGGCCTATAAGCAAAATACTAACTGATCATGCATTAAATATTCTAAGAAAAAATTAACCCATCAAGTTATTTAGCACACTAATGAAAATTTTTCTAAAACATATACTCTATATGGTGATTCGAATGTAAAATATTTCGTTATCTCTTCAAGCATTAGGTGTGTTGTATCCATTTGGTGGTGCTCTTTTGTAATACTATGAAAACTATAGAATTCAGGTCCTTACTGAGAAAATAATGTCACTTGTATTAGGCTTTGGCAATTTATAATCCTCAACACAAGTCATGATTACTCTCTACTTTCGGTTTGTGGTCACATATGTGAACTCACAGACAAAGAAGAAGCATGCACAGGCCTTCTTTGGTCTGTACAATGTCCTTTTCCTCTGCTGAGGCTTCCAATTTCATGAGTTTTTTCAATGCTATTGCTGAGTGTGTAAATAAACAGGCCCCTGTTTCTGATGCCTTTGATTGGGACACTTTCCTTATGTTTGTTAAATCCTATTCAATTAGATTAAATTTTGTTTCATTACATTATATTTTATTTCATTAAAAAATGAGTTAAATTCTAAAAACAAAGAACATTTTATTTTAGCTTCTCTTTCTACCACATAAAGCTCCTATATATTCTCTTCTGACACTTTCAATTCAACATCTCTTATTTTCATGTATTGTTATACACACACAAACACACACAAGTTATTTCTGATTTCCTAAAGTTTGCCTAAAGATTCTGAAAGCAAAGTCAGCCAAAAGCCTTAGAAGCCAGACACACACACCTTTAATATCAGCAGGCTAAAGCTAGGAGTTAGTGGTATGCACCTTTAATACTAGGACTCAGGATTAAGAGGTATGATTCCAAGACTGCCTGTATCTACAAAATATTATCAGTCTAAAGCAGAATCATAGTTCACAATTTTAATCCCAGCCCTAGAGGTATATAAACAGGAGCAAGGATTATTATGAGGCATTTATTCTCCTGCTACATTGAAGATAAATGCATTTATTCTCCAACCACACTGAAGATAGGAGAATTCATTCTCCAGTCACATGGAGGAGAGCTTACATTCTGAGGTTTGGTGAGAGCTCATAGAGACTGGAACAGCACATTCAGGTTGAGATAGAGCTAAGAAGCTAGTGGCCAATTGCTTTGATTTTCTGATATTCAGCTTTAAGTTTAACCCCAATATCTGTCTCTGAATCATAAATAACTTGTGTTACATGTATCTATACATACATATTATGCATATATTCCTAAATAATACACTAATCCAACCTAATCAATCTGTATAATGCCGCTGGTATGTGTGACATCAAGGACTACAATTTTGTATTGGGAAACCAATTGATGTTCTCTTCCCTGTGGAAGGCAATCCTGCTCTTCTATGAATTCCTTCATTTCCTGTTGTTATATATGTAGGGGTAGAGCCTCAAGAACTTTCCCCATCATTTAAACTTGGTTATTGTTTTTCTCCTTTTGCTGACATTTAGGCAGTCTAGTTGGTGATAATTTCTGTCTTTATGGGTAGCTGCTGAAATTTGTAGAAGACACAATCCACAGCAAAGCCCCTGTTCCTCTGGTTCTTGCAACCTTTCTTCACCAATGAATTCTTAGCATGAGCCTTGAGTGTCAGAGTTGTGTTGAAAATGCAATAGTTAGGATTGGGTTTCACAGGTTTTCCTTTACTTTCGACTGGGAATTATTTAAATGATATTTGTCTGAGGCAAAGCGAAGTTTACTTGCAGTTTAAAAATAGATTTCCTAATGATTATAAGCACAAATATTTAAAATTTTTAATAAATATGCTGCTTTAGGAAGGTGGCTGTTGTTGCATCTGTGTGAATTTCCAAGTCTTCACTAGCCTTTGGTAGTTCACTACCTTTCAAGACTAGGCATGATTTCCCTGTATAACTCACTGTGTCACACTACAGTTTAAAGGATGAGATTTTTCTTTTCTTTTAAATTTTATTTTGTTTTACCTTTGTGAAATGCATAAAGAAACAATAAAATTAAAATTAAAATATATGTGACTAATTATGGTAGACAAGAGAATAAACATGGAATTCACAAGCATATTAAAACAATTGCATGAAAATTAAAAAGCTACTTTAAAGTTGGATATAAATTTTAAACATGGTACAGATGTGATCCACCCGTTCTTAGGCTCAGAACAGCGGAGGAAGCTGTGAAATTTCCATTATTTCAAAATATCAAGATCTTTTTGAAGGCTCTAGGCAAATATACCTACATAATGAGGTCCTATATGCGTAAATATACAACCTAGATTTCATACATATAAAGGTCAGTATACCCACTTCAGAGAGATTTTTATGAAATTAGAAGAAGAAATCAAATCCCATAGAATCAAACCCATAATTTGTAGGGGGTATTTGTTCCACTGATGACCTTGGCTTCTGCCCCAATAGACCAGGTGCTTCTTCTCTGCCTAGTTGTTCTCTTATAAGAAAGGAGATATGATAATTGTTCTCTCTTGGTACATCCACAAAACTAGGTCAGGTAGTAGGAAACACCTTGTGATTGGTCCCAGCTTCCCAAAGACACTTGATTTACCATATCCTGTATTAGTGAATGTATTTCTCACATTTTTATCTTAATAAATCCTTGAAACTCCCTAATAAGATGCACATGAATTTCTCATTAGAATACAATAATTCTATAATACAAGATGAGCAAGGTTTTTTACTGGATTTAACATATGCATTTACTTTTTAAACAGAAGAAGAAAATGTATTTTTGAACTAGATTTTGAGTGGTTTATTTCTTCTGGAATTGTTTCTCTCCCTCATATAATGAAGAGAGTTTTTATCTGGTTTTAACAAAATAATGTAGCACTTTGGGGCAAAGATGAAGCCAAGAATTGCTGCACTGGAAGCCAAGATAGAGAAGACTTCCATAGCCAACATGACCTTCCCCTTTGTGCTGTGATAGACTGGGAGGAAGGTGACCCAAACACAAAAGAACACCAGCATGCTGAATGACAAAAATTTTGCTTCATTGAAAGTGTCTGGCAGATTTCTGGACAAGAAGGCCATGATGTAACTCCCCAGTGCCAAGGAGCAGAGATATCCCAGAACACAATGGAAAGCAGTAGCTGAACCCTTGTTGCACACAATGATGATATGTCCATATTCAGCATGAGCATCTTGTTCAATGAACGGTGGAGAAATTCCTAGCCATATGCCACATAGAACAAACTGAATGAGGGAAAAGGTGGGAATGACAAAGTTTGGAGCTCTTGATACTATTAACCACCTCACCACTCTTCCTGGAAATGTGACCCTGAAGGCAATAACCACAGTAATTGCTTTGGCCAAGACAGTTGCAAGAACCACAGTGAATACACCTCCAAATGTGGTCTGTTGGAGGATACAGGTAATAGTGTTGGGACGGCCAATGAAGAGCAAAGAACAGAGAAAAGAGATGGTTAGTGCAATCAGCAAGATGTAACTGAGGGCCCGGTTGTTTGCCTTCACAATGGGAGTATCTTTGTACTTTACAAAGACTCCAAGAATCACAACTGGGAGTGTTGAGAAGCACAGGGCTAGACTTGTGAGTATGATACCCAAGGCATCTTCATGAGCTAGAAAACTGACAGCTTTCTGTAGGCAGTGATTATGCTCTCTATTGGCAAAATGATTTTCTGGACACTTCACACACTGATCAGCATCTGGAAAGAAAGAAGTCTATGTGAGTCTAAAATGATGTCATCCCTCTGTTAAATGGTTTTTTATTACTTGCTTTTTAGACCGATACCTGTGTCATCATCCTTTTTTTTTGAGACAGAGAAATAATTACCCAACTAAATTATTTTTCTTCTTATCTTGTAGAAAGCATGCCTTACCACAGATAGAGAAGTATTGAGACAAATTTAGGTCTTCAAAAGGCAAATTTTTAATAATCTTTCTCTTATGAAATTAAAATAAATGCACATTGAGCCCTATGTGTAATATTTTTGTGGCAAAGGATTATTTTTACTTCTTAGAAAATGAATTTTTGAGTTCCCACCAGGCTGCAAGAAGAGGAGATATCTACCTCCAGGCTGTGCAACCACAGCTGCAACTGACTGGAAGCAGTTCCTCCAATATGCATCATAGTATACCCCATAAAATACCTGAAAAACACATGTCATGATCAGCCTTCCCCTACAACCCTAGAATACCACATTGGGCAACGGAACCAAACACTCCACTTGGACAAATAGCATACTACATAACACAACAGTTGAAAGAACAGGCAGAAGCCCAATCCAGCTGGAAGAAAAGATGAGTAAATGCCCATGTAAGTATACATTAAATAATCAAAATTGCAACATGCCATTACCAGAAACCCATGATCCTACCACAGCAAAAGCTGAACATTCCAAATACAGGTAAAATTCAATGAAATTAACTTATAATTACTTTATGAAGCTTACAGATGATGTTTAAGAGGAAATTAAAGTTCCCTTAAATAAATCTTTGAAAAGATACACATAAAATTGGAAGTGATCAATAAATCCATTAAAGATACTAGAAAACAGTAATAGAAACAATAAAGAAAGCACAAACTGAGAATATTCTGAAAATGAAAATTCTGTGGAAGAAAATGAGAACTACAGTTAAAAGCATCAACAACAGAGTATAAGAGAAGAAAAGTAGAATCTTAGGCATGAAAGATACAAAAAAGAAAACAGATTCTTTAGTCAAAGAAAATGTTTAATCAAAAAATTCCAAACATAAAATATTCAGGAAATATAAGACACAATGAAAAACCAAACCTAAGAAAAATAGGGAAGAGGAAAGTGAAGAATCCCACCTAAAAGGAACAGAAAACCTATTAGTAGAAGAAAACTGCATGAAATGAAAAAAATACATATCTATAAAGGTAGAAGAAGCATACAGGACACCTAGTAGGTCAAACCAAGAAAACATTTCTTTTGCTACACAACAATAAAAATTAAATGCAAATAAAATATTTTTAGACCTTCAAAGAAAAAAGGCCAAGTAACATAAAGGTAGACCTGTCAGAATTACACCTGACTTCTCAGTGGAGAATATAAAAAGAAGAAGGTCTCAGACAGATGCCTCACAAACACTGTGGGGTCAGGAGTGCCAGCCTAGAATACTGTACCCCCCAAAATTTCATTCAACATAGACAGAGAAACCAAGAAAGCTCATGACAAAGCCTGAAAAAAAATATGTATCACAAATCCTGTCCCACAGAAATTACTAGAAGGAAAACTCCAACCCAAGTAATCTAGGTACATCAAGGAAGATATAGACAATAGATAATCTCCCACTAGTAAATCCCATAGAATCACAAATTCACTACCACCAGCATCAACAAAACAAAAATAATGGTAGGAATTAGCAATCACTGCTCAATAATATTTTTATTATCAATGAACTTGATTCAACAGTAAAGACACAGGGTAATAGACAAGATACAAAAGCAGGATCCAGCCTAATGTGATTCAGACCAGCCAGAGACTGCCAGCTTCTGTGTCCCATTTCCCACCCATGTGACAGGGAGGTCAGTCGAGCCTAGCTTCTGGTGCCCTGAGCAGAACGACAGGAGACATGAAGACTGCACTCAGTAGATCCACTACAAGGTTCACCCTCCCAGAGATGGCCATCTTCCAAGTCCCATTCTCCACACACAGGGCAGGTGAGATAAGCATGGGCCTGTTTCCAGCCTGCTTTCCCGAGCAGAACCACTGGAGACCTGGGTACTACACATCAGATCCCAACACAACCGGATTCCCCTTCCCCCACCCATGGGGCTAGATAGGCCTGAGCCTGGTAACAGCCTGCTTTCCAGTGATCTGCACACAACTAGCTGAGCACAGGGTGTGGCAAGCTGCACAAACTGCAGCCCACACTCTGGCAGGAGTCAGCCCACCCAGAGACTGCCAGCATCCAAGTTCCATTCTCCACACACAGGACAGGTGATGTCCAGCCTACACCAAGACTGCCAAGTTCCTCATACTAGGAAGGCTTTCATCCACACATGAGGAAAGCCACCAGGGTATTGGACCTGCTCCCACCCACTAGAAAGAAACCAGTGCCACATACTCACCAGGAGAGGAAGAGACTCCTTCTGCACCCACAGGAAGAAATGATGAGAAGGATACAGTATAAAAACAAACCCAGCAACAGTAAAACCAATATGACATGCCAGAAACTAGAGAATTCTACACCTGGAAGACCTGAACAGCCCATTGCAGATGAAGCAGATGAGAAAAACCTTAAAAACAACTTCATTAAAATTATAGAGGCCCTCAAAGAGGATATGAGAAAAATGCCTTAAAGGAATGGAAGAAAGAACAAACCAAAGATGCAAGAAATGGAGGGAAAACAATCTAAAAAATGCAAGAAATGGAAGAAAAGACAAACCAAAAAATTCAACAAATGCAAGACAAAACAAAAATTGCAAGAAACAATTCAAACAGTGCAAGGGTTGAAAGCTGATATAGACACAATAAAGAATCACACCTGACTTCTCCATTGAAACTCTAAAAGCCAGAAGGACATGGATATATATTCTACAAACAATAAGAGACCATGGATGCCAGCCCAGACTGGTATATCCAGAAAAGTTTTCAATAGCTATAGATGGAGAAAACAAGATATCCCATGACAAAACCACACTTAAACAATGCATATTAACTCATCTAGACATACAGAAAGTTCTGGAAGTTCTCCAATGCTAGGGAGTTAACTACAACCAGAAAAACATAGGCAATAGATGACCCCACCTTACCAACAGACAAAAGAAAAAAGAGGTGGAAATCCACATATAATTCCACCACCATCAACCATTCTGAAACAAACAAGAATGAGAAATCAATGGTCATTATAGCCCTCATTACTAATGAATGGTCTTAACTTGCCCATAAAATGGCACAGGCTAACAGAATTGATTTGAAGACAGGACCCATTCTTCTGATGTATACAAGAAACACACCTCACCCTCAAAGACAGACATTACCTGAGAGTTAATGGTTGGGAAAAGATTTTCCAATCAAATGGATCAAAGAAATAAGTGGGGGTAGCAATACTAATATCTAACAAATTAGATTTTAAAATAAAATCAATCAAAATAGATGAAGGAGGTCATTACTTACCCATCACAGGAGAAATCCAACAAGATGAAGTTTCAATTCTGAACATCTATGCCCCAAATTCAAAAGTATCCATGTTCATAAAAGAAACATTACTAAAACTCTAATCACATATAACGCCCCACACATTTATAGTGGGAGACTTCAACACCCCACTCTCAACCCTAGACAGGACTACCAGAAAAAAACTGAACAAGGAAGCATAAGAACTAACAGAAGTTATGACCCAATTGGGATTAATAGACATCCATAGAACATTCCATCCAAATAAAGAAGAATATGCCTTCTTCTCAGCGTGACATTGAACCTTTTAAAAATCGACCACATTCATGGTAACATATCTAATTGAAACAGGCACAAAGAACTGTAATAACTCCAAGCACCTTAGTCTGACATGTGTTAAAATTTCAACAAAAACACAAATTGCAGAAAGCCGACACACTCATGGAAATTGAAAAATGCACAATTGCAACATTTCTGAGCCAAAAAAGAAATTAAAGACTCCCTAGAATTAAAATGAACAGACAATATACTCAAACTTATTTGACACTTTGAAAGCAGTGCTATGAGGGGGTTCATAGCACTAAGTGCCCTCATGAAGAAACTGGAGAATCGTTACACTAGAGAATTATTAGCATAACTGAAAGCTCTACAACAAAAAGAAGCAAACTCCCCCAGGAGGAGTAGATGGCGGGAAATAATCAAATTGAGGGCTGAAATCAATAAAGACCAATCTAGGAAATCAATACAAAAATCAATGTAACAAAGAGTTGGTTTTTTGAGAAAATCAACAAGATAGACAAACCTTTATCCAAACTTATGAAAAGGCAGAGTGTGAAGACGCAAATTAACACAGTCAGACATGAAAATGGGGACATAACAATGGACACTGAGGAAATCCAAAGAATCACCAAGTCATAATTTGAAAACAGCACTCCAAAAAATTTGAATATCTAAAGGAAGTGGACAATTTTCAGGACATATATCCCTTGCTAAAATTAAACGAAGAACAGATAAGCAATTTAAATAGACCTATAACCCCTGAGGAAATAGAAAGAGTCATGAAAAGTCTCCCAACCAATAAAAACCCCAGTCCCAGATGGCCTCAGTACAGAATTCTACCAGAAATTCAAAGAGCACCTTATACCAATTCTTCTCAAAGTATTCCATACAATGGAAGCAGAAGGGTCTTTGCCAACCTCTTTCTACGAGGCTTCAATAACCTTGATAACCTAGACACACAAAGACACAACTAAGAAAGAGAACCTCATACCAATATCCCTCATGAACACTGATGCGAAATACTGGCAAATCAGATCCAAGAACACATCAGAAAACTCACCCACCATGACCAAGTAGGCTTCATATCAGCTATGCATGGAAGGTTCAACATACGAAAATCTATCAATGTAATCCAAAATATAAATAAGCTGAGAAACAAAAATCACATGATCATCTCACAAGATGCTGAAAAAGCCTTTGACAAAATCTAATACTCCTTCGTAATAAAGGTTATGGAGAGATCTGGGATAACAGGAACATGCCTAAACAAATAAAAGCTATATATAGCAAATCAACAGCCAACATCAAACTAAATGGAGAGAAACTCTATGTGGTTTGTCTAAATTCAGGAATAAGACAAGGCTGTCCATGCTTTCCATACATTTTCAATATTGTACTTGAAATTCTAGCTGGAGAAATAAGGCAACAAAAAGAGATCAAGGGGATACAAATTGGAAAGGAAGTGGTCAAACTTTCACTATTTGCAGATGATATGATAGTTTAAATAAGTTACCAAAAAAACTCTACCAGAGAACTCCTGAATCTGATGAGTACCTTTAGCAACGTGGCAGGATACAAGATCAACTCAAGAAAATCAGTAGCCCTACTATATACAGATAATAAAAGGGTGGGAAAAAATCACAGAAACATCCCTTTTTACAATAGTCACAGATAACATAAAATACCTTGGGGTAATGTTAACCAAACAAGTGAAAGACCTGTATCACAAGAACTTTGAGTCTTTAAAGAAATAAAGAAGATACCAGAAAATGGAAAGATCTCCCATGCTCTTGGATAGGTAGTATCAACATAGTAAAAATGGCACTCTTACCAAAAGCAATCTACAGGCTCAATTCAATCCCCATTAAAATACCAGCACAATTATTTACAGACCGTGAAAAAATGATTCCCAAATTTACATGGAAAAACAGAAGTCCCAGGATACCCAAAACCACCCTGTTCAAATGGTCAACATCCAGAGGCATCACCATCACTGATTTCAAGCTGTATTACAGAGCTGTAGTCCTGAAAACAGTTTGGTATTGGCATAAAAATAGACAGATAGATCAATGGAATCAAATTGAAGACCCTCACATTAACCCATACACATATGAGCACCTGATTTTTGACAATTAAGCTAAAATTATACAAAGGAAAAATGGCAGTAGCTTCATCAAATGGTGCTGGCATAACTGTATGCTGACATGTAGAAGAGTGAAGACAGATTCATGTCGTGCACCAGGCAAAAAACTTAAATCCAAATGGATCAAAGACCTCAACATAAATCCAGCCACACTGAACCTGTTAGAAGAGAAAGTGGGAGGCACCCTCTAACGAATTGGTACAGGAGACCACTTCCTGAACATAACTCCAGTAGCACAGACACTAAGATCAACATTTAATAAATGGGGCCTCCTGAAACTAAAAAGCTTCTGTAAGTCAAAGGACAAACTCAGCAAGACAAAAAGGCAACCCACAGATTGGGAAAAGATATTCACTAACCCCACATCTGAGACAGAGCTGATCTCCAAATTTACAAAGAACTCAAGAAGCAAGTGTCCAAAACACCAAAGGTCCAATAATGAAGTGTGGTACAGAGCTAAGTAGAGAATTCTCAGTAGAGGAGTCTAAAATTTCTGAGAGACACTTAAGAAAGTGCTCAACATCCCTAGCCATCCAGAAAATGCAAATCAAAACAGCTCTGAGATACCATCTTACTCCTGTCAGAATGGCTAAAGTCAAAAACACCGAAGACAATTTATGCTGGAGAGGATGAGGAGAGAGGGGAACACTCCTCCACTGCTGGTGGGAGTGCCAACTCATACAGCCAATTTGGAAATCAGTATGGAGATTCCTCAGTAAAATGGGAATCACCACAAGACCCAGAATTTCTACTCTTAGGCATATACCCAACTACATTCATACAACAAAGACATCTGTTCAACTATGCTTATAGCAGCATCATTTGTAATAGGCAGAACCTGGAAGCAACCCAGATGCCCCTCTACTGAATAGTGGATAGAAAAAATGTGGTACATTTGCACAATGGAGTACTACTCAGGAAAAAAAACAGGGAAACTTTAAATTCACATGCAAATGGATGCCACTAGAAGAAACTATCCTGAGCTAGGTAACCCAGTCAGGAAAAGACAAACATGGTATGTACTCACTCCTATATGGATTTTAGAAATAGAGCAAAGAATTATCAGCTTACAATCTACACCACCACAAAAGCTAGAAAACAAGGAAGACCCTAAGTCAGAAATATATGGTGCCTTGGAGAAGGGGAAAGTGACAAGGTCTCCTTAGAAATTTGGGAGGTTGGTGGGAGTGGAGCCACTATCAGAAGAAAGTGAAGGGTAGAAGAGTACTGGAGAGGATAACATGAGGGAGTAGGAAGCTTGAGTGAGGGGAAGAGTAGAGGAGAGCATGATATGAATTACCATAGTATAGGGAGCCATTATAGGATTAAAGAAAAATCTGGCACTAGGGAAATATCCAGAGATGTACAAGAATTACACCAACTAGCAATCTAAGCAGTAGTGGAGAGGCTACCTTAAATGCCCTTCCCCAATAATGATGTTGATGACTGTTTTATATGCCATTCTAGATCCTTCATTAAGTATCTGATGGAAATAGAAGACACCCACAGCTAAACACTGAATTAAATTCCTGGAATCCAGTTTCAGAGAGGTAATTGTGAGCAAAGAGGTCAAGAGAGGCTGGAGAAACAGCTGACCTGAACAAGGGAGAACTGAGGGTCCACAAGTTTATACCTGGAAAACAACGATAGGAACAACTGTGACCCACTGATCATGGTTGTCAGTTATGAGGCCTGGGCAATCTATGTGGCCTCTGGCGGTGGATCAGTACTTATCCCTAGTATGCAGTGAAGTTTGGGAACCTATTCCACATAGAGGAATTCTCTCTACATCTAGATATACAGGGGAGGACTTAGGCCCTGCTCCAAATAACATGACAGACTTTGAAGATTCCTCTAGGCAACACCTAACCTCGAATGGGAAGAAAAATAGACTGGGATAGGCTCTTGGTCTGAGGCAGGACAGGAGGGGAGGGAGAGGGAACTTGGATTGACATGTAAAACAAGCTTGCTTCTAATTTAAACAACAAAGAGTCTGAGAGAAATAAACACCCATTGACTATATGGAAACAACAAAAAATACTAAAAATACACATGAAACTGAAAAATTCTGAACTGAACTGCCTCTGGGTTAAGGGAGAAATACAAGAAAACTTAAAATAATGAAATTTAAGTCTTTCTAGAATTCAAAGGAAGTGAATCCACAACATACTCAAATTTATTAGGCAAAATAGAAGAAGTGCCAAGAGGAAAGTTTATAACACTAATGGCCTAGATAAAGAATTGGAGAACTCTAAGACAAGTGATGTAATTTGATACCAGAAATGTCTAGAACAAAAATTAGCAAATTCAACCAGAAACAAAACAAAACAAACAAACAAACAAATAATGAAATCCTGGATGAGATCAATTAAATTGAAATAAATAGAATAGCACAAGCAATCAATGAAATGAATAGTTGCTTCTTCAAGAAATCTGGCAAGAGAGATAAATCTTTATTCAAATTAAACAAAATGCAGAGAGAGAGAGAGAGAGAGAGAGAGAGAGAGAGAGAGAGAGAGAGAGAGAGAGAGAGAGAGAGACAGAGAGAGAGAGATATCCAATAAAAAAACAGAAACAAAAGGGGACATTGTAATCTGTATTCTTTCTGATCAGCTGCCTGGGTACTGCCACTGTCTCAGCCCCCAAATGACACACAAGACACTATATTAATTATGAAGCTGTTGGTTGCTATGGTTTGTTGTTGGCTAACTCTGAGTTAATTATTAACCCATGACTCTAATACATACAATATATGCATATATTTTCAAGGTCTTATTTTAAGGAGAATGCCAGACTTGTGTCCTCTCCTCCTGGGATCACATGGATATTCCTACTATTTACTACATTTCCCTGAATCCTCCTCGACTCCTATTCCTACCTATCTTGCTTCCCTGTTGGCCATCAATGCTTTATTTATCAACCACTAAGACAAACATACAAAGAGGGACTTCCCCCATCATCTCCTCTTTTCTGTCTACATAAAAAAGGGTTTTACCTTTTACACAGTCATATTATAATAATACCACAGTTGTCTAGTGAGAACAATAGTTAAAATATTTAATCCATTAGCATTTAGTAAGTTTGAAGAAAATATTTTTGTCATCTATTTGTGTGAGGGAACTCCTAGAGCTGATAAACACCTTCAGCAATGTGGCAGGATACAAGGTAAACTCAAAAAAGTCAGTGGCCCTATTATATACAGATGATGAAGTGACTGAGAAAGAAATCAGAGAAACAGCATCCTTTACGATAGCCAAAAACAGCATCAAATATCTGGGGATAATGTTAACCAAGGAAGTGAAAGACCTGTATATCAAGAACTTTGTGTCTTTAAAGAAAGAAATCAAAGAAGATACCAGAAAATGGAAAGATCTCCCATGCTCTTGGATTGGTAGGATCAACATAATAAAAATGGCAATCTTGCCAAAAACAGTCTACAGATTCAATGCAACCCCTATCAAAATTCCATCACAATTCTTCAAGGACCTGGAAAGAACATTAATCAACTTTATATGGAAAAACAAAAGACCCAGGATAGCCAAAACAACCCTATACAATAAAGGAACTTCAGGAGGCATCACCATACCTGACTTCAAGCTCTATTATAGAGCTATAGTCCTGAAAACAGCTTGGTATTGGCACAAAAATAGGCAGGTAGACCAATGGAACCGAATCGAAAGCCCTAATTTTATCCCACACACCTATGAACACTTGATTTTTGACAAAGAACCTAAAACTGTACAATTGAAAAAAGAAAGCATCTTCAACAAATGGTGCTGGCATAACTGGGTACTGGTATTCAGAAGACTGCAGATAGATCCATGTTTATCGCCTTGTACAAAACTTAAGTCCAAATGGATCAAAGATCTCAACATACATCCAGCCACACTGAAACTTTTAGAAGAGAAAGTGGGAGATACTCTTCAACGAGTTGGTACAGGAGACCACTTCCTAAACATAACAGCAGTGGCACAGGCACTGAGATCGACAATTAACAAATGGGACCTTCTGAAACTAAAAAGCTTCTGTAAGGCAAAGGGCACAGTCAAAAAGACAAAAAGGCAGGCCACAGAATGGGAAAAGATATTCACTAACCCTACATCTGACAGAGGACTAATCTCCAAAGTTTACAAAGAACTCAAGAAACAAGTGTCCAAAACACCAAAGGGTCCAATTAAAAGGTGGGGTACAGAAATAAATAGAGAATTCTCAATAGAGGAGGCTAAAATGGCCAAGAGACACTAAAGAAAGTGCTCAACATCCTTAGCCATCAGAGAAATGCAAATCAAAACAGCTCTGAGATACCATCTTACTCCTGTCAGAATGGCTAAAATCAAAACCACAGAAGACAATTTATGCTGGAGAGGATGTGGAGAGAGGGGAACACTCCTCCACTGCTGGTGGGAGTGCCAACTCATACAGCCTCTTTGGAAATATATTGTGCATAAGCTTACTGCCATCACTAGCTGTGGAAGTCTCTCTTGTCTGTAGCAACACAAAGCCAATATGAGAAAAATGCTGTTAGCAAGAATCTGGTCTTCCCTCTGTTCTTTTGTTTTTAAAAGCTTTTGTTAGATTTATGTGGAAATTAATGCTGCATATTGAGGACACAATATGCCTGGGTCCCACCAGTGTCTCAAGCCCCCAATAACACAGGAGACACTATATTAATTGTGGAGCTGTTTGTCATTTTCTATGGTTTCTTATTGGCTAGCTCCGACTTAATTATCAACCCCTAACGCTATTATATATATATATATATATATATATATATATATATATATATATATATGCATGTGTGTGTGTGTGCACGTGTGTTTGGGTGTTTTCAAGGTCTTATTTTACTGGGAATGCTAGACATGCTTCCTCTCTCCCTGGGATCACATGGTGACTTCGTACTCTTGACTACATTTCACAGAATCATCCTCAACTCCTAGTCACACCTGCCTTGCTTCCCTATTGGCCAAAAGTTCTTTATTCCTCAACTAATATGACAAACATACATGCAGAAATACTTCTCCCATCAGGACATAACAACAGAATCCAAGGAAATACAGAGAATAATTAGGTCATACTTTAAAAACCTGTAATCTACAAAATAGGAAAATCTAAAGGAAATGGCCCATTTTCCTGATATGTACCACATGCCAAATTAAATGAAGACAAGATAAACAATGTAAACAGAGGTTTTATACATAAGGAAATAGAAACAATCCGTAAATGTCTCCCTGACAAAAACAGACCAGGGTCAGATGTTTTCCTCAAAGAATTTTATAAGAATTTTAAGGAAGTACTCTGTAAAGCTCACATTTACCTGTCTCATTGGAAATTTCATTTTCTGGACAAGGAGTGCAATCATAGCAGCAGATAGCCTTGCCCTCCAGAGCAGACTTCCTGAATCCAGGACCACATCTCTCACTGCACACAGAAGGAGGAATCTGGGAAGAACAAAGGAAAGGTTTTCCAAGGCTCATAGTTTCATAAGATACCTGGATGTATAAGGTTTTGTATATTGAACAACTAATTTACTTACAATTTTTCCTATAAATGAAGAATATGGATTTGAAATGCTGAGCTTATGAAGAAGGCCAATGTGTTTACAGATTGATGCACAGATTACCACAGTATTAGAGACTTTGGAAACTTAATGATAATGAAACAAGTATATGGAAGTTGGGTTATTGCAGACAAGACTTAAAAAGGTAAGAGATCCCTCTAAACAACTACTGCCTTTGTGCTTACTATCTATTGGGCTTAGAAGCTTTTACCTCCAACAAAATTGTGTTTTTAATTGTTCACTTGATAGGACATTGAATAATCATGGAAACACACTTTTGCACATTTCTTTGAGGGATTTTATTAGAAAATTTCCTAGTGTGAAAGAGACACTCTGGTAGTAAATGTCACCACTTCATTGACTGTAGTTCCTAATGAATACTTAGTAGAAAATGTGAGTAGTAGCATTTGTCATTGTCTAGATCCTGGCTATGTCTGTGATGTTCACAGTCAACTAATGCTCCTACAACCTTCATTTCCAAAGCTATAGACACTGTCTTCAATGTCGTCCAAAAATGTTTCCCTATTACTTTAATTACAAGTGAATCACACACAAACAGACACAAAAGCCATGATGTTCTCTACTTACAGGGGCCTACATGGAAAAGGATAAGTATTTCAAGATGAAACAACTAAGCACAGAATCACAATGACCCTATCAGTGTTTACAGATAATGGATGAGTTGAGACTCTGTGTGGTGGTTTGGTTAAAAAAAAAGTACCCCAGTCATGGATATTACAATATTGTCCCATTGGTCTCATTAGTTGGGGAGTTACTGAAACTGGATTAAGTATAGATTGATGAAGGAATTATGCCTTTGAATTATCCTTTAATGCATTTACAAACCTACTCCAATTCTTGGATTGTTTCGTTACTACTTGTGTATGAATGGAGACATTTCATGTTAGGTTCCTACTCCTTGCCCCATGGCTGCCACTCAGTATTATTCCACATGGCTAAAATCCATTCTCATACCACCAGAACCATAACTGATAATAAACCATTCCAAGGCATGTTTTCATGGGTTTGATTCCAGCAATGAAGTATAACTACTACATATAATGCTAATCACTAAACAGATATTTATAGCAGGAAATTGGAGAGTGAGACTTTTCAGAAATTGAGAATCCCTCTTAACAGTTGTACATAATTTATGTTGTGTTGAAATGACATAATCCATACAAAAACATTAAAAACATAATTAAAGTTAAATATTTCCATTCATCAGCATCAAACAATGAGAAAATATCCTATTGGAATTGGCTTTTGTTATGTTCTTCGGTTAATTTTATAGTGAAAAGCCTTGAGTGAAAAAAATATAAATCAGGACAATGAGAAATATATTCTTGTTATCATTCTAAGTTGAAAGTATTTAGAGAGTGAAAAACACACCTCTGAAAAAATTTCTGGCCATGTTATCATCTGTTCATGTAAAGACAACTGCTGATGTTTGGGAGTATTTGGGGAAAAGGTTCCTACTTTCACCTTTAATCCAAGACCCTTGGGAAAATTCCAAAAGTTGAGAATGTCATACTCATCATCTGAAGTCTGTTTCCAATCTAAATCCATGTTGTGTTCCACAATAAACTTCTTCAGGAAATAGTGAAGCTGAAAGGGATGAACTGTGTTAAAGTGCACCCAAGAGGAAGAACGGAACTTCATATAGAATTTTTCTCCTTAGTTTTAATCTCTGATGTAAAACATAACAATATAAACCTATCAATGAGGTAGATCTTTCTTAGCCTACGTGAGTGGGATTGCATTCTTCCTTTGAAAAACTTCGACCAACCTCTATTAAGGATCAGATATTGAATAAGACAAACTTTTTTTTAGATTTTTTTATCATTTTTTATTTTAATTTTAAATAGCTTGTTTTACATGTCAATCCCAGTTCCCTCTCCCTCCCCTCTTCCCGCACTCCCCTTCCCCCCCTCCCTCCCACCCTACTGCCAAATCCTTCCACATAGGGGATATCTAGAGTCTGTCCTTTTACTCTTGGTAGGGTCAAGGCACTCCCCTATGAGTCCAGGCTGAGAGAGCATCTCTCTTTGTGCTATAGGCACATGAAGACAGTTTGTATACCAGGGATAGACACTGATCCACAGCTCAAGGCCCCATAGGTTGCCCATGCCTTCTCACTGACACTCACATTTGGGGGGTCCAGATCAGTCCCATGCTGGCCTCCCCACTGTCGGTCTGGGGTCCAAGAGCACTCCCCTGTTCAGATCAGCTGTCTCTGCTGGTTTTGCCAGCCCATTCTTTGCCAATTTGCTCATCACTCCTCTCTCTCTGTCACTGGGTTCCTTGGGTTCAGTTCAGTGATTAGTTGTGTGTTTGCCTCTGCTTCCATCAGTCACAGGATGAAGGCTCCCGGATGGTTATAGACATCAAGTTCATTATCAGGAATGGGCATTCGAGGTGGTCCCTCCACTATTGCTTAGCTTGCCAATTGATGTTATACCTTTAGACCACTCGAGGTCACTCTGGTGCCTGATCTGGGCTGGAGGGATAGCTCAGCCGTTAAAGGCTAGGCTCACAACCAAAAATATAAGAATAAGACAAACTTTACTTGAGAAACTAACCAATTCATATTCTTTTGGAGTATATTCTGAATATCAGTTTGTACAATGATGGGACTGATAAATAAATAATTTTAAAAGGTTCTTTGGATTTTAATGTAATGTTGTAATGAGTTCTGTCATTTATTCTCTTAAGGATTTTATTCCATAATTAATGTTTGGAAAAGTACATGAAATAATTATGAAAATTTTATGTAAATAATTCCCATAAGAATATTATGAGATAATGTGTGATGTAGACTAGATTTTGACTAATCAAAATTACTACTCATCCCTTTTAACCCATTCTTCAGCAACACTTACATATAAATCTTCACTAATATGTGGAAACATGACAAATCACAGACTCTCCTGTGATTTTTAACAAAATATAATGAAATCCACAGCAGGTAAATTGTGGACTAACAAGTAACAAAACTCTCCCATTGCTGGTATTTCAGTGCAATGGAAGGCATATTACCTGCCATGGGAAAAAGTCCATTGTCTTCCCATTTGCAGGTGACTGTAATTGTACTTGCTGAAGACTCATCTCATGAAGACTGTGGGCCACAGCATACACAGCTTTGTACATATTGTAACTCTCTTCACTCATGGCTGTGTTAAAAATGTGTTTAGGCAAGAATTCTAAGGAAGCATTGGGTTGGCAGATCTCTAAAAGTTGGCAATCAACCTCAGAAAATTGACATTTAAAGAACAAAAACCATAGTTTAGGAAGGTAATTGTCTTCTGGGTAATTATAAGGATTAATTCTTCTAATAAATTTGGTAAATTCAATCATCTCCTCATGGTGGTGTTCAAAAATGAGACTCCCATGGAAAGAGTCTATCATGAAATAATCACCATGGTTTGTAGTATCCCATCGAGAATTCATAACCCAGACTTTCTGGGTCAAATACTGTTGCCCTAGATTTCGCATTAAACCTTGTAGAGAATCAGTGTCACCATAAATAATGATTACATTGGCCTGTGATTCTTGTAACTTCCCCAGATTTTTCCAAAGTTTGTTGGAAAATGAAGTCCAGGTGCTTGGGATCATTTCAACAAAAGCTAAGCATACATTATTCATCTTCATCTTTTCTCTTAAATCTGACAAAATATTTGTCCCTCTGTGGTCATCAGGAAGGAGTAGTCCAACCCAGGTCCAGTGGAAATGAACCATCAAAGAGACAATGGCATGTGACAGAAATGTGTCTTTAGGAGCCATTTGGTACACAGAAGGAAACTGACCTAGGTCATTCAAGATAGGATCAAAAGGCCCAAAAGTAATCTGAAAATAAACCAGAATAGGAAACAAGTGAAAGACCATTGATATCAAACATAATCTTGATCAAAAGGAAGAAGTGGATTTGGTCAGTTTTTAATTTTGTTCATCCTGATTATACAGATGAGGCTCTCTGACTTAATTATCCAGAAAATTGCTGACACATCTTCCAGTTTTAATACCACATCTTGTCTGTTCCATCATCTTATTCCTTTTTGTTCTAAGCCATATAAATATGGATCATTCAGCAAGTGTGTGGACACCTGCGTTTTATGGATGTGTAGTCCAAGTGACCCTCTTTTTCCTTCAAAGACTCCAAGAAATGTTTTCAACAGAGATCTAGTTCTCTTTTACAGCATCATAACTCACCTGTGGGAATTTGTAGAGATGCAGGAGTGTTCCTATGTGGGCAGAGGTTGTCCATGATGTTCCTGTGATCACAGCAGCTACCTTATTCTCCTTCTTACAGTTGTAATTAGAGAAGGGTTTGCTCAGCCCTGTGAGCCAAATAGCAGCATTCATAAGAATTTGTATATCATTGTATGGGACATTATAGAAATCAAACCCCAGAGATATGTTTGGTAGAAGCAATGGGTTCTTGTTGATCTCCTCAACAGCAAAAACTAGAGCCAGAAGAAACTTGTAGTTCCTAAAATTATACCTGCATAGATAACATAAAAATATACAAGAGAGCATAGTCTATAGGTATCTACAGATTTTGTTCAATATGTTTGCTAGTTATAATGTTAGTGTTTACCTAATATCCATAGTTGGTCCATTTCTTCAACTGACTGGAATTAAGATGAGTATTTTATGCTGTTAATATCAAACAAAATCCTGTGTAGAGGCCTCAATTTTTCCAGTTCCAAGAGAGTCCTCTTTATATATTCTTCTATGTTTTATACACTAAATAATTTTTATTGATATGAAAAAAGATAGTCACAAAATAATATATCTACTGCCTCATTGTACTTGGTCTTTTAGATTTTAGAGTTATACTAAGCCCAAAACATTTGATTAATGCTACCAATTTCCTCTGAAAATATCCTAATCAATAGGTACCATGTCAGCACATACCCTCTAGAGATAGTCTTTTTTATAATATATTATTTTGATTGATTTTATAAAATTTCTGTCACTTATATGCATATATGTCTCCCTGTATGTGAAAGTACAAAATTTTACATGTTATGTGTGGAAGACACAGGACAACATTCAGGAGAAGTCATAGATTTCTAAGCTCTTTCAACAGTTTAATTTTAAAGTTCTCACTCCATTTGCCTTATTGTCTGTACTAAATACTTCCAGGTTTTATTGTGTATTTTTCTACATTGCAGAGAATGATCTCTGAATTACATATACAATCATGTATTTTCTGGGAATCTGAACCCAGGTAATCTCATTTGCACGAAAAGCCTTTTGCTTTCTGACACAACCTTTATCTTATTGTCAAAGTTTGCAATTCAGAAAAGATTGTGATTTTTGATTTTTTTGAGACAGGGTTTCTCTGTGTAGCTTTGCAGATCAGGCTGGCCTGGAACTCACAGGGATCTGCCTGCCTATGCCTCCTGAGTGCCACCCCAGCCCGGCTGAAAATATTGTTTTAAGAAACTAAACAAACAGTAACATTCATGGGAAACCTCAAACTTAGTTGGCTAAATGAGTTCAAGAGATGCCACACACACACAAAAAAATAGAGGCTACTACCACTGTCCTTAGTGGCTTTCAGAAAAACAAGGTAAGACCCACTTTCTAAAGACACCATACACTTCAGAATCAGGATGTGGATGAAAAATATTTATTTGGCAAGGACTCTCCTCCACGATGAGTAGATTTTTGTAAATACATGAAGAGCCTTGCAACCATCCTATGCAGAAAAGCAAGCAAGAGTATTATGCAGTTGTAAGGCAAATAAACCACTGCAATAGAAACATGACAAAATATTCTGATACGTACAATTATGTCACTTATGGCTTGGGATAACCTACAGTTGCCTAAATGGGCTTAACACCTCATGGATAGGAAGAATTCAATGCCTGGAACTGTGTATTTAGTACCTTTGACTGGTGAAGCCATTAAGTCTAGAGAAGAACCAACTTCTGCCACTTTTCTTCACCAGTATAACATCTAACTACATTTTAAATACTTCAAATTATATCCACATATGAGTATTATTATCAATTTTTTACTAAAGAATCTACTTTATGCAGCTACACTGAACATTATACCATGTCATTACTATGTAAAATGGCAGAGATTAGCTAGCCATTGGGTGGGTACTTTATATTAAAGAAAATATTTCATAGCCCCTCACCTAAGGCTCAAAGAACATATTGGAGGAGGAGAAGAAGATTAAGAGCATCAGGACATCTGCTGCAATATAAACTGTTTAAAATAAAAAAGATTGCATAAAGTGGAGTATGGGTTAATAGGGAGATTTTTGAATAGTTGGAATTATTTGAAGATTAGTATGACTGAGATATGTTATTTGAAACTCACTAAAAATTGACAAAATATTATTTACAATATAGTATTTTTTAACTTATTACTTGGTTTGATATCAAATTGCTTTATATGAAGGTAAGTTTTCATTTTCTCAGGGAAACAATGTTAGTTTCTTTATTCTGGACATCTGAACCAAGAAGGAGATTAATTCTGCTTTTAAAAAATTTAAATAGATTAGAGATAAGTCATGTTTTGGTAAAGAGTTATTCAGTAGAGTCTTGGCCTTGTATTACTGCATTTATTTTCTCCTGTGGCAGTTTTCATAAGTTATCTAGATTGGTATTGTCTGTAGTCTGGTAATGGTAGAAGGATTTACAGACACATCAGTAGGAAAGCTTAGAAATCTCAGAATGTTCGATTTTCTAAATGATTTCAGCATCACATAATTTCCATTGCACATCAGAAGATGCATCATTGTTTATTTATTTTATTATATTACAAACAAAGTTAACATTGAATAATCAATATCTTGTTACACATATCTGAGCAAAATCAATAAACAAAAGTTTGAATGATTACTGGAGTCAAATGCAATAATAGGTTAGACACATCTATTCATGGAAATTTCATTTGAGATGTTTGCTTTAAAAATAACTCTAGCGTGCTTACAATGTGAGCCTTAGTGTTCAACTCAGGGACACCTGCCAAACACCCTTACATCATGGAGACTGGTGTATGTCTGATGGGCTGCTTGTGTTTGTGATTCTGGATGTTAAGATCTATACCTAAGAAAATTGCATCTTTTCTGTGAAACACACTGAGACAAAAGGCAGCTAGAAAACAAGATCCAAGTGCCAAATAAAAGGACAAACTGGAGATGAGCAAAATCCTGTGGCTACAACAGGACAGAAAACAAAGATATAGGTCTCAAATAAAAAATCTAGAATCACAGAGCAGCATCAATTAATTGAAAGAGAAAGCCCAATAGACCACAGACAATTATGGAGGGAAGCTCTCAGAATCAAGATATAATTATGAGTTAGAGCCTTTTTAAATGCTAATACACAAACGGGAAGATGTGTAAAGGAACACTGGGATGGCCTTGTCTATGTGAGAAGTATTCTAGAAAATTGGTAGTGGCAAATCTTAAGTTTTTCTATTTTTAAAATGAATATAGTACTCTATTGTGTAAGTGTATTTGTGTTTATGTTAATCTATTTCTGATTCTCAAAGAAAATAAAACTTTAATCTTTACCATAAAAGATGTTGATGAATTTTAGTCAAGGTGAGTCTTTATGTGTTTTGAAGATTAAATATAATTTTCTAAATGTATAAAGCAAGCATCATAATGTGACATATTTTAGAAAAATCTTCAAAGAAATAATTTGACATATATGTAGTACTTGGTAATATGCATACATGCATATATCTTTTAGTAAAATATTAAAATACAATTTTCAAAGAATATTTTATTATACCAAAAATACATTAATTTCATCAATCTATAATGAAAGAAAAATATTCCCTGAATGTGGGTGTCAGTGAGGAGGCCTAGGTAATCTATTGAGCCTTGGGCAGCAGATCAGTGCTCATCCCGAGTATACACATGGACTTTGGACTCCCCACCAACAATGTGAGGTGCACTCTCACCCTGAACTCTTGGGGGAGGGTCCAGGCCCGGCCCTGTATTAAATAACAGACTATGGACACCCCCATGGAGGGCCTCACCCTCCCTAGGGAAATGAGGGGAATAGTGGGGGGTTGGGAGAGGGCACGGGAATAGGGGAGGGAAAGGGAGAGGGACCTGGAACTGACTTGTGAAACAACCTTGTTTCTTATCTCAATTTAAACTGAAAAATAAATAAAAAAGAAAAAAAAATATCAAGGCATACTATTTCAAATTTACAGTATATATTTATATGATCTACCTATATGAAACAATGCATTTAGGAATTATGTCCTATAATAGAAGGATGATAAATTTTGTAATTAAAAGTGTTTTCCAATCCTGAATGTTGTTTGTAATTTAAACAAAATGCTATAACACAACTGTGACTCATTAAAATATGATAATTACATAAACATATTTATATGTTAAAAGTGAGGAAAGACAGTTTTGGGGAAAGAACACAATTCAACTTTGCAAATATATTTATATGTCCAGGTAGGTTGTCCAAAAAGCTTCTCCTCTCTCTGTTCCATCAGACCCAAAGCAGTGCTGCTAAACAGAACACCAGCTACAAAATCTCTCATCCATGCCCATGCCTTTGGGGATTCTATTACCACTGTCCCCTCACCATGTTCCCTCACATTATAGGTGTGTCCAATGCCCAATTCACAGAGAAAATCAAAAGAATCATAAAGACATACTTTAAAAGCATGTACAATACAAAAATTATAAAATCCTTTAAGAAGCAATTTTTTGCAACTCCCATAGGTGACATTTATTTAAGCTAAAAATCTTTTAAAAAGCAAAAATTATTTACTACTCCCATTGGTGACATTTATTTAAGTTAGAAATATTTTAAAAGCATTTTTACAACTCCCTTAAGTGACATTTTTAAGTTAAATAAAGATTGGATTGACAATTTAGATAAACATATTACCCATAAGGATGTAGAAGCAGTAATTAAAGTCCCCCTCATCTTCCCCTGAAAAAAAATCTTCCCCCTGAAAAACAGGGCCAAATGGTTTAACCACAGAATTCTACCAGGGTCACAAATAAGACCTAACAGCAACAGTCCTAAAATTATTCCACAAAATAGAAACGGAAGAATAATTATCAAATTCATTTTAAGAGGCCACAACCAGCCTGATACCAAAACCAAACAAAGATTCAACAGAGAAAAAGGATTATGTACCAATTTCTGTCATGAACAGCAATGCAAAGTCTGAATCTAAGAACAAATGAAAAATAACATCTGCCATGGTCAACTAGGCATTCATGCTAGAGATGCCTGTATGGTTCAACATACAAAAATCAGTCAATTGTAAACTATTATATAAAAAAACTGAAATAAAAAAGCACATGACCATCTCATTAAATGCTAAAAAAAAGCCTTTGACAAAATCAAACACCCCTTCTTAATGAAAGATTTGGAGAGATCAGGGATATAAGAAACATACCTAACCATAAGAAGGCAGTTTACAAGATAGTGTAAACATAGAAGTAAATGGTGAGAAACTCAAATGAATTCCACTAAAATGAGGAACAAGATAAGTTTACTCATTTCTAGCAGTAGTACTAGGAAAACTGAAAATGATTGAAGTAATAAAAATTGGACAGGACAAAGTCAATGGATCATTATTTTTAAAAGACATAATCTAATCATACATACAAGTGACTGTAGGGGAAACAGGACTCTGCGATTAGCCATGTGGCACTCTAAAGACACATATGGATATGGTAACGAAAGAGTGGAACCACGCCACTAACCACACCCACTTTAGGCATGACTAGAGACAGGGTGGCGGAACTATGCCACTAGCCATGGCTTGGGCGTGTACGGAGGAAGGAATAAAAAAAGGAACAGCAGAGCCCTTGCCCCTTTTTTCAGCTTCCAGTTTGGTGTCAGAAAACTGCTTGACACATCAGAGTTGTTTGTTTCTCTCTTCTGAGTAATTTCTACAATAGTTACCTATATCCTCAAGTGTGCCATTTATCATTTCAGCATCAAGTGACCATAAAAAATCCACCAGATTACACATAAAGCTGATGAATACCTTCAAAAAAGTGACTGGATATAATCTTAACTAAAGAAAAAAACCTGTAGCCCTCATATAAATAAGTGGACAAAGGGAATGAGAAAGAAATCAGAGAGCCAACACCCTTTAAAACAGCCAGAAGTTACATAAATTTAAGAGTAACTCAAACTAAGTAATGAAATGAGTATATGATGAAAATGATATCAGGAGATGGATTGATCACTCATGCTCATGGATCAGTAGAACTAACATAATTAATATGACCATCATACTAAAAGCCATGTAGAAATTCAATATGACCCATTAAAATTTTTAACTCAATTCTTTTCAGACCTTGAGAGAACAATATTCAAAATCATTTAGAGAAAAGTGCCCAGAATAGTTAAATCAATCCTACACATACACCACACACTTTCTCTCACCCCCACCCCATTACTGCAGTTATTACCATCTCTGACTGTAACTTAAACTACAGAGGTAGGGTAATACATTAACCTGTATGATATTGGCATAAATGTATACATGGTGATCAATTGAAATGAACTGAACACCCAGAAATAAACCCATACACATATGTCCTTCTGGTTTTTGATAAGGAATGGAATACCCACTTGAGTAAAGAAAGCATCTTCAACAAATGTTGCAGGTCAAGCTGGATGTCTGAATGTAGAAGAAAAGAGCCATATTTATCACCTGAACAAAACTCAACTCCAAATGGATAAAAGCTTGCAGAATAAACAAGCACAAATTACCTAATAAAAGAAAAATGAAGAATGATCTTGAAAGTACTGACACAGGAGACTAGTTTCTTAAAAAAAAACACTAATAGCAAAGTCATTGTGAACAATAGTTATGAAAAAGGGACCCGAATAATCTTACAGCATTCTGTAAGTCAAAGGACAAAATCAATATGGCAAAATACCACACTACAGAATGACAAAGATGTTTTAAAAATTCCACATCTCATAGAGGTCTTCTATCCAAAATATATAAAGAACTCAAGAAACTAGGCATCAAAATAAAATACCCTAATAATTAAATGCATGGATGGCATACAGATCTACACAGAGAATTCTCAATAGTAGAATTTAAAAGTGGCAAGAAATGTTAAAAAATGTTCAATATTCTTAGTCATCAGGAAAATTCAAATCAAAACAACTCTGCAATTCCATCTTACATCTGCCAGAATGTCTAAGATTTAAAAAAAATGCAAGTGACACCTCTTGCTGAAAATAATATTGAACAAGTAGAACATTCCTTCATTGCTGGTGAGAGTGCAAAATGTTAGTTTTTCAGAAAATTGGAAATTAAACTATCTAAAAACCCAGATATAACATTCTTGGGTACATACACAATGCAACCCCCATCCTACTCCTAGCACACCTGCCCAACTTGGCAATATTTCTTTAACCATATTAGCCAGAACCTAATAACTAGATCACTCTCCAAAACCTGACAGCAGGACCTAATTGCCTAGGACAATATCCATAGAGTTCACTCAACAACAAAAAAGTTAAGCTGTTGCCTCTATGGAGCTTTCATCTCTAACTTCTAGTCACTTTGTTAGGGAAGATATTCTATAGTCTACCTCAAGAGAAACACGAACACCAGCCCAACCACATTTTTTATATAAAGTCTTTCTTATTACAAGATATCCTTGGGAAATCGTGTAGAAGAGCTCACATATCATATTGGAATGAACAAACAATATCATTACCAAAACTGCCTGGATAACCATGGACCTGAAATTCTGTAGTCTAGAGTCTATGATAGAACCAAATAGGGATGGAAAAAATAATTGAAATGATTCTATTTTACTTATAGATAAGTTCCTTGTCCAGTTGTCAACAGTGAATCTGACTCTGGCAGGAGATGGCAGTGGCCTCAATTTTCCTCAGAAAGACATTATGTGAAGAGTCTAAATTGGAGGCCTAAATGAAATTGTTCTTCTTGGAGCTCAGGAACTTCTGTTGAGATTGAGGCTAGAAGCTTGGTAGAGGCAGAGAACACAGGGGACACAAGCAGAGACATTTAGACAGCAAAGAAGTGTGCCCAACTTCTAACTCTGATATCTTGAATTAGTGGCATCTAACATAGGAAGGTCTTGATACTCTAGCATCATATTTGGCACTCAGGAGACACAGCTTTCAGTAGTATCAAATTTCCTCACTGGGCCTCATATAGACTTCTAGAATGCCCTTAAGTACTAGGTCAAACTTTGAAATAAAATTCCTTCCTGAGAAGACATAACATTGGCAACTTGGAAAACCTTGTGGAAGAAAATATATGAAACTCAGATCACAAGATTGCAAATACCCAATTTGGAAACAAAATCAATAATACTTTTTTCTCACATCCTCTTTTTATCTTATTAAAAAGGGAAGCGAACAATAATTCCCATTAAAATAGACTTGAGAATAAAAAACACGTTGTTACAATGAAAAATACAGGGAAAATTGTTGTTTGAACCCATGCATCACTTCATCATATAAATATAAATTGAAAAGGAAATACATGAATAATGGCACTTACTGTATGTGGAAGTCTTTGAAATAGTTTAGCAGATATTCATGTGGAAGTTTGTTGCCTGTGTAGAAAATATGTAGAGGGAAAAATACACCAATCACCACATCTCCTTCATGGTGAAAATCTTCTTTGATTTTAAAATAGCACTCCAAGCTGCTATAGGCTCCCACAAGATTGGGAATCAGGAGAAACCCAATAATAAAAATCCATGAGAACATTCTATTAACAAATGTGCCTTTAAAGCAGAAAAAAATGCTAGATATGCACACTAAGGAGTCCAAGAGGTATATAACCAATTCATATGTTTATGAGTACATGTATTTCTACACTTGTTGATGAGTGAGGCTGTCACACTAATCAATATAGGCTCTTTCTAATACCTCCTCTCTCAATGCCACTGAGAATTTTGGAATCTTCTTCCCTTAGGCTCTGCATCTGAGGTCCTGTGTTCAAGACAAAAATAAGCAGGAAAATATATTTGTGGATCATCTTCTCTAGCCACAGGCATCATGATTTCAGCCAAGTTAATGGGCAAGAGCTCAGTGATAAACACCTCTTAAGGTGATTTTGTTACAAGTATGAAGCAAGAAACTGTTTATATGTAAAATTCTGTGGCTGAGGAAAACATGCTACATCAGAGCCTTCTGTGTTGGTGAAAAACCGAGAAAAGGGCAATGCCCTAAAAAGTCCCATGCCAGCTTGCAAAGCCAATATAAGGAGTGCATTATGCTTTCTAAAGCCAAAGTAAACCAGTGGATGTATTCTTTGCATAATGATTTTAGGAATCTCAGGATTTCATTTTACATTATATTTACATCTACAGATGAATACGATGTGCACACACAGCACAGTTGTTAGACATTCATAGGCAGCATGATTTCAAATTAGACAGTAAACAGCAAGAGTTGAGGGATGCATAACTCTTGGGCTAATTTTGACACAAGTATGACGCAAGAAACATTCCATACAAAACTTACACAAGTATGAAAATATGCTATATCAAAGAACACAGGATAAATAAAATGGCTCATCAGGCCTACTGCAGCAAAAATAAGAAACAGAACAATAGGAAATGTAAATCTGCCAAATATTAACTTATTGGGGATTTTGTTTGTTTCAGAACAACAACATATAATGAGTGTTCATAATAGACAGAACTTCAATGAGATCATGGACATTTAAAAGGCATAGAGAAATCTGCTGTTCAGTAAATCACAGTGCAGGGGAATCCTGAGTCATAGAAGAAGCCTCTGTGTCAATCAATTCAAAGCAGCTTCTCCAAGGGACATGGTGTGTTGATTCTGCAGACTGAGAATTTCTCGGACAAAATTCAAACAACATCATTTAATGCAGTAAATTATGTATTATTGGGGAAATTTCTAGTGAAATAGAAGAAAACAATTTTTTAAAATTCTTCTAGTGTTTTCCTGACACATATTTTTGATTGTATAAAAGAAGTGGTTATGAAAATATATCCACAGGAGGAGAATAAGACAGGGAAAAATGTTATTCACAGTATTTTAGAAAAATTTGGAAAAAACTAATACATTGAGAAACAGATGAAATTGACTGTTGTTAATGGATTGTAATCCTGGCTATTATTTTGCAACATTGAAGTCCATTTCCAATTCTTCTCAGCAAGAGTCAAGATAAGTTTTCTACTACACTTATTGTCCTAGGTTATAATTCATATAACTGTATGTGTTTATATATACATATATATGTGTGTATATATATTTACATATATATATATTTGTGTGTGTGTGTGTATGTTTTTGACCTTCCACTGATAAAGGTAGAAGGGATCATTGTGTGCACAATTCTTTTCTTGCACATTTACCTGAATCTTGTGATCAAATACATGCTACCAGGCTTGCAGAGAAAACCTCTTGACTGGTTATATATACCTGGTTAAGATTTTATTATTACAAAAGACCCACTTATTTTTTTCATGTGTTGAGAAATTAAGTGAAGCTTAATTAAAAATCAACGATCTAATTTGAACTGTGGTAGAAACTACAAAATAGGATGATATTTAGGCAGGTGATGTCTGTTTTAATGCTCACTGTTCTTCAACTCAGTATTTTGTAGTCAAAAACGTGGAATACACATATGCAAAAACTGATGAGGAAAGAAATGTAAGAAACTTTTTTAAATGGGATAAAGTTCATGTCAATTTGCCTGTAATATTAGGGAGATTTCATTCTTATGTAGAAATTTCATATTCAGCACTGGTATAATTGAAAAGGACTTCTGTTGGAGGAATACTATTCATACATATTCATACAATGCTCAAGAATGTGATGATTCAAATTGCTAATAAAGTACTGAGAATGAACTGAGAATGTCGATCACATGTGTAATGATATGTAATAACATCTGATAGCTACCATGGACTCCTACATTTTAAAACTCCTTCAAAAAAAACAAACAAAAAACAAAACAACAACAAAAAAACTACTTCAAGTTGTTTTTGGTCATGGTACTTTATGAGAGAAAAAGAAAATATACTTATAAAGATTGATTCTGGAGAATAGATTTGGGAATGAACAACATGCACATATTGTGGAGAAAATGTGGAATATGTTGGGAGTTTGGACTAGAAAACTTCACTCTGTAAATAGAGTTTAGTTAATCACTCAGGCATCAGGTAAACAGGCTGGCTTCCAGGCCTGTGTTCCAGTGCCTGCAGATCACCTGGGAACTGCACAGAGCATCCAATTCGGGTGGGAGCCAAGCACCCCAGACTCCAGATCTTCTCTCCCACCAACGAGACCAGGAAACGAGAGGAGGCTGGGAGTCGAGGGAAGCAGCTGTTCCAGATCAGGTACAACAGGACCCAGCATAGGGTCCAGGGGACCAGGTAGGAGGCTAACCACCCCAGATTCCTGTTCTTCTTCTCCACCCATGGGACCAGCATTTGGACAAGGAATAGAAGAACCACCAGATTATTGGACTTGCTAGCACCCACCAAAAGGGAACTCTGGTCCCCAGACCAGTAAGGGGCTCTTTCCACACCCACTAGAAGAAGAGATGGGAAAGAGACAATACAAAAACACAGTCAGCAACAGAAAAACAAATATGACACCGCCAGATTCTAGAGACTCCACACCAGCAAGACCCCCAACATTCCAATGTGAACGAAGCATAAGAGAATGACCTAAACGACCTTAAAAGCACTTTCATGAAAATGATAGAGGCCCTAAAAGAGGATATAGGAAAATCCCTCAAAGAAATGGAAGAAAAAAACAAACCAAAAAATGCAAGAAATGGAAGGAAAAACATACCAAAAAATGCAAGAATTGGAAGAAAAAACAAACCAAAAAAGGAAGGAAATGGAAGAAGAAATGAAGCAAAAAATGGAGGAAATGGAAGAAAAAACAAAGCAAAAAATTCAAGAATTGGAAGAAGAAAAACAACAAAAAAGTCAGGAAATGGAAGAAGAAACAAACCAAAAAAGGCAGGAAATGGAAGAAGAAACAAAGCACAAAATGGGAGAAATGGAAAAAAAAAGCAAACCAAAAAATGCAAGAAATGGAAGAAAGAACAAACCAAAAATTCATAAAAGGAAACAAACAGACGAAAAGAAAAACAGAAAATTGCAAGAAGCAATGCAAACACTGCAAGGGTTGAAAACTGAAATAGAGACATTAAAAAAAACACTATCTGAAGAAAGGCAGAAAATAGAAAAGCTGGACAAACAGATAGGCACTACCGATACAAGCATTACCAACAGAATAGAAGAGATGGAAGAGAGAATCTCAAGTGTTGAAGATACACTAGAAGAAATGGATTTATCAACCAAAGAAAACCTTAATCCAACATACCCTTAACACAAAACATCCAGGAAATATGGGACACCATGAAAAGACCAAACCTAAGAATAATAGGTATAGAAGAAGGAGAAGAAATCCACCTCAAAGGGGCAGAAGGCCTATTCAACAAAATCATAGAAGAAAACTTTCCCAACATTAAGAAAGACATGCCAATGAAGGTACAAGAAGCATACAGAACACCAAATAGTGTGGACCACAAAAAAAATCCCCTTGCCACATAATAATCAAAACCCCAAACATACAGAATAAAGAAAGAATATTAAGAGCAGCTAAGGAAAATGGTAAAGTAACATATAAAGGCAGACCTATCAGAATTACACCTGATTTCTCCATGGAAACTCTGATAGCCAGAAGGTCCTGGATAGATATTCTACCTACATTAAGAGACCATGTATGCCAGCCCACACTACTATACCCGGCAAAGCTCTCAATCACTATAGACGGAGAAAACAAGATATTCCATGACAAAGCTAGATTCAAGCAATACGTATCCACTAACCCAGCCCTACAGAAAATTTTGGAAGGAAAACTCCAACCCAAGGAAGTTAACTACAACCAGAAAAGCATAAGCATTAGAGAATCCCTCCCTACCAACAGCCAAAAGAACAAAGGGGTGAAATTCCACACATAATTCCACCAACAAAAACCATCGCAAATCGAAGAAGGATGAGCAATCAATGGTCATTGATATCCCTCAATATTAATGGCTTTAACTCACCCAAAACAGACACAGACTAGCAGAATGTATTCGAAGACAGAACCCTTCCTTGTGCTGCATACAAGAAACACACCTCACCCTCAAAGACAGACATTACTTGAGAGTTAAAGGTTGGGAAAATTTTTTCAATCAAATGGACCCAAGAAACAAGCAGGGGTAGCAATCCTAATATCTAATAAACTAGACTTTAAAATAAAACCAATCAAAAGAGATGAAGGTGGTCATTACATACTCATCACAGGTGAAACCCACCAAGATGAAGTGTCTATCCTGAACATCTATGCCCCAAATACAATGCATCCACATTTGTTAAAGAAATATTATTAGAACTTAAATCACATCTAAAGCCCCACACAATTACAGTGGGAGATTTCAACTCACCACTCTCACCACTAGACAGGAATACCAGACAGAAACTCAACAAAGAAGCAAAGGATCTAATAGAAGTAATGAGCCAACTGGGATTAACAGATATCTATAGAACATTTCATCCACATAAAAAAGAATATACCTTCTTCTCACCACCACATGGAACCTTCTCAAAAATCGACCACATACTTGGCAACATATCAAATCTCAGCAGCTACAAAAATTGGAATAACTCCATGCATCTTATCAGAACACCATGCTTTAAAATTAGAATTCAACAACAACACAAATTGCAGAAAACCTACAAACTCATGGAAATTGAATAATGCTCAACTGCACCATCCCTGGGTCAAAGAGGAAATAAAAAAAGAAATTAAAGACTTCCTCGAATTCAATGAGAATGAAGACACAGCATACCCAAACCTATGGGACACTTTGAACACTTTGAAAGCAGTGCTACGGGGGGAAGTTCATAGCACTAAGTGCTCACATGAAGAAACAGGAGAACAGTTACATCAGAGAATTAACATCACAGCTGAAAGCTCTAGAACACAAAGAAGCAAACTCCCCCAGGAGGAGTAGACGCCAGGAAATAATCAAATTCAGGGCTGAAATCAATAAAGTAGAAACCAGGAAAACAATACAAATAATCAATGCAACGAAGAGTTCGTTCTTTGAGAAAACCAACAAGATAGACAAACCTTTGTCCAAGCTAACCAAACAGCAGAGAGTGAACACGCAAATTAACAAAATCAGAAATAAAAAGGAGGACATAACAACAGACTCTGAGGAAATCCAGAGAATCATTAGGTCATACTTTGAAAACCTGTACTCCACAAAATTTGGAAATTTAAAGGAAATGGATGACTTCCTGGACAGCTATCATTTGCCAAAACTAAATTGAGAACAGATAAGCAATTTAAATAGACCTATAACCACTATGGAAATAGAAGCTGTCATCAAAAGTCTCCCAACCAAAAAAAGTCCAGGTCCAGATGGCCTCAGTGCAGAATTCTACCACAAATTCAAAGAACAGCTTATACCAATTCTTCTCAAAGAGTTCCACACAATAGAAGCAGAAGGGTCTTTGCCAAACTCTTTCTATGAGGCTTCAATAACCTTGATCCCCAAGCCACACAAAGATACAACTAAGAAAGAGAACTTCAGACCAATATCCCTCATGAACATTGATGCAAAAATACTGAATAAAATACTGGCAAATCGGATCCAAGAACACATCAAAACAATCATTCACCACGATCAAGTAGGTTTCATCCCAGTGATGCAGGGATGGTTCAACATATGAAAATCCATCAATGTAATCCACCATATAAACAAGCTGAAAAACAAAAATCACATGATCAGATCATCTCACTAGATGCTGAAAAAGCCTTTGACAAAATCCAACACCCCTTCATGATAAAGATCTTGGAGAGATCGGGGATAACAGGGACATACTTAAACATAATAAAAGCTATATACAGTAAACCAACAGCAAACATCAAAGTAAATGGACAGAAACTCAACGCAATTCCTCTAAAATCAGGAACAAAACAAGGCTGTCCACTCTCTCCATACCTTTTCAACATGGTACTTGAAGTTCTAGCTATTGCCATACGACAACAAAAGGGGATAAAAATTGGGAAGAAAGAGGTCAAACTTTCACTGTTTGCAGACTATATGATAGTTTACATCAATGACCCAAAGAACTCTACCAGGGAACTCTTACAGCTGATAACACCTTCAGCAAAGTGGCAGGCTACAAGATCAACTCAAGAAAATCAGTAGCCCTACTATATACAGATGATAAAAGGGCTGAAAGAGAAATCAGAGAAACATCACCCTTTACAATTGCCACAAACAACATAAAATACCTTGGGGTAACGCTAACCAAACAAGTGAAAGACCTGTATCATAAGAACTTTGAATCTTTAAAGAAAGAAATTAAAGAAGCCCTCAGAAAATGGAAAGATCTCCCATGCTCTTGGATAGGTAGGATCAATGTAGTAAAAATGGCAATCCTGCCAAAAGCAATCTACAAATTCAATGCAATCCCCATTAAAATCCCAGCACAATTCTTCACAGACCTTGAAAGAACAATAATCAATTTTGTATGGAAAAACAAAAGACCAAGGATAGCCAAAGCAACCCTGTTCAACAAGGCAACGTCCGGAGGCATCACCATCCCTGACCTCAAGCTCTATTACAGAGCTATAGTCCTGAAAACAGCTTGGTATTGGCACAAAAATAGACAGGTAGACCAATGGAATCGAATTGAAAACCCGGGTATCAACCCACACAAGTACGAACATCTGATCTTTGACAAAGAAGCTAAAAATATACAATGGAATAAAGAAAGCATCTTCAACAAATGGTGCTGGCATAATTGGAGACTGGCATGTAGAAGAATGCAGATCGATCCATGTTTATCACCATGCACAAAACTTAAGTCCAAATGGATCAAAGACCTCAACATAAATCCAGCCACACTGAACCTCTTAGAAGAGAAAGTGGGTGGTACCCTTGAACGAATTGGTACAGGAGACAGCTTCCTGAACATAACACCAGTAGCACAGACAGTGAGATCAACAATTAATAAAAGGGACCTACTGAAACTGAGAAGCTTCTGTAAGGCAAAGGACACAGTCAGCAAGACAAAAAGGCAGCCCACAGAATGGGAAAAATATTCATTAATCCCACATCTGACAGAGGGTTGATATCCAAAATCTACAAAGAACTCAGAAGCAAGTCTCCAAAACACCAAAGGACCCTATTAAAAAATGGGCTGCAGAACTAAATAGAGAGTTTTCACTATAGGAGTCTAAAATGACTGAGAGACACTTGAGAAAGTGCTCAACATCCTTAGCCATCTGGGAAATGCAAATCAAAACAACTCTGAGATACCATCTCACTCCTGTCAGAATGACTAAAATCAAAAACACCAATGACAATTTATGCTGGAGAGGATGTGGTGAAAGCGGGACACTCCTCCATTGCTGGTGGGAGTGCCAACTGGTTCAGCCACTTTGGAAATCAGTATGGAGATTCCTCAGAAAAATGGGAATAAACCTACCACAAGACCCAGCAACTCCACTCTTAGGCATATATCCAAAAGATGCCCATTCATACAACAAAGATATCTGTTCCACTATGTTCATAGCAGCTTTATTTGTAATAGCCAGAACTTGGAAGCAACCTAGATGTCCCTCACCCGAAGAGTGGATAGAGAAAATGTTGTACATCTACACAATGGAGTACTATTCAGCAGAAAAAAATAATGGAATCATGAGATTCGCAGGCAAATGGATGACACTAGAAGAAACCATCCTGAGTGAGGTAACCCAGTCACAAATAGAGAAACATGGCATGTACTCTCTCATATATGGATTTTAGACATAGATCTGGGGAGTGCCAGCCTACAGTCCTATGGCCAGAGAGTCTGGGAAACAGAAACTTCATTTAGTGGCTGATCGAAGAAGAGGCAGACTCCCTTGGTTAAGTACTGAGCTGAACTCAAGAAAGCCAATAACAGAGAGGGAGGACTGATGATCAAAGGGATTAAGACTGGGCTGGTTAACCCCCAGAAACAGCTGACCAGACAAAGGTTAACTCTTGAATCCCAGGCATCAGCCTGGGAATCCAGCATGGGACTGATCAAGACCCCCTAAATCTGGGTGTCAGTGAGGAGGCCTAGGGAATCTATTGAGCCTTGGGCAGCAGATCAGTACCCATCCCAAGTATACACATGGACTTTGGACTCCCATAGAACAATGTGAGGTTCACTCTCACCCTGAATCTTGGGGAAGGGTCTAGGCCCTGCCCTATATGAAATGACAGACTATGGACACCCCCATGGAGGGCCTCACCCTCCCTGGGGGAATGAGGGCATAACAGGAGGGGTTGGGGGAGGGCATGGCAGGAGGGGAGGGAATGGGAGAGGGACCTGGAAATGACTTGTGAAGCAACCTCGTTTCTTTTCTAAATTTAAACTGGAAAATAAAATATAAAAAAATCACTCCAACTATAGCATATAGAATAGAATTTTAAGGTTGAGAAAAATGTGACTGAACAGAACTGGCTCAAGAAGTTTCTAAGGGAAACTATTAGAAAATGGTATAGAGGACAGTCTACTTGCAATTGTAGCAAATGTTCTGATAGATTTTTCTGCAGGTTCCAGCTAATTTCTTTCCAAAGGAAATTTTATGACAGTGTAAACATGAGTCTCTGGCACAGTTGTTATTAATAACTGTTATGCTGACATACATGAAAATAACAAATGGGGTAAAATTAATATGAATCAAAACAATGTTGCAGCCAATATTTGAATGGGAAGAAAAACTTAAAATGAAAGTGATTATCTTTGCCCTTATACAGAGGTATGTTGCTCTGAAAATGGAATAAAAGGAATAGTATGTGATAGAAATACCCTCCCAGCTACACTGTCACCTAGTAAAATTATGTAAGAAATTTTTGGCTTCTAAGAAGATTGTTCAAAAAAAGATGTTCTTAAAGGGATTCTCATGGTTAAGTGTCAATTACAAGCAGTTTTGTTAAAGCCATGAGTTTTGTATTTGGAGCAACACAAGATGTAAACTTAGAGGGATTAGGAGTTACTCCTCATCTGTTATAGGCAGCTTCTGACAGTAGTCATCATGTGGCACATGATTCCCTGATTATGGAATAAAATCTACAAGAGGTCCTGACTGGGCATCATGTGAAGTTGTGAATGGAAGACTATGTTGTAGTAGAGACTGTATGTGATATCTGTCAAGTGGTATTACATGCAAATGGTCACTAGCCCAAAGGAATGATGTAGTAGCATTTTTCCAAACTGGAAATGTGAGGACAATTTTCCCTTTGACACCAAACACATTCCGAATTTATTGTTCCCCCACTGTATTCTAGAATTGCATAGTATGAGACTTATTCTTGGTTGTCAACTTTACTACTTCTGAAATTGATGAAAATGTCACTTGTTTTCCGTATAAATGTGGTATTATTCTGTATTTATTCCCTAGACGTGAGAAACCCCACCTTAAATCTGGATCATTTGATGTTGGAAGATGCACCCCAAATCTGTGAGGATGAGGAGGAGAAAAAGGAGGAGGAGTAGCAGTAGTACTGGTAGTAGTATAAAAAGAAGAGGAATAGGAATGGGAAGAGTAGGAAGAGAAGGAAGAGGAAGAAGAAGAAGGAGAAGAAGAGGAAGAAGAAGAAGGAGAACAAGAAGAAGAGGTGGAGGAGGAGGAAGAAGAACAAAAAGAAGAGACAATGATGCAGAAGTTGGAGTAGCAGTTTAGTACTGTTATATTCAAAAAGTGACTGGACACTTTGGCACTGTGCTGATTCATGCAATCCCTGCTTCCAGGGGTATTTTCAATGTTGGTGTTACTGTGCTCAAAATTTTTTCTATTGCATACTCTTGATGACTGCTTCAGATTAGCAAATGCCACATTGGGATATTTTACCAAGGCTAGCTATAATACCATATTGATGACTTACATCTACTTGACCACTGTTGTCCGTTAAGAGGAGGTTTGCACTAAATTTCCTTACAAGCATACACAATTTTTGTAAAACCATTAATTATGTATCCAGTCAGAGGCCTCAGTCTCCATTTGAGTCTTACAGAGAAAAGAAGAAAAGAAGAAGGAAAGGAAAGAAGGAATGAAGGAAGAAAGGAGTTAAGTAAGGTAGGTATGATTTCAGACAGGCAATGAGGACTTCAGAATTTGGATGAGATGATTTTTTATTATGATATATATAAGGGGTTCTGGGAGCAGGTAGTAAAATACTATAGTCTATATGTGACTGTATCCTAAAGGCTGACATATCTGAATATTTAGTAGGTTTCTCTCTGAGGAGACTTAGGAGGAATGATGGATGGTAAGAGGACATATGTAGAGAGAGATCCAGGTACCAGTGTCACTGACTACATCCATTTTGGGTGTGTCTAGAGGTGCATACCGGCTCTGGATAAAAGAATAAAGAAAGAGGAGCTCTTTCTCTTTTCAGGGTTCTGGTCGGGTCTCAGAAAGCCACCGAGACTAACATGGGTTGCCAGTTTCTCTTGTAAGTATTTTCCTACAATAGACATTTTGTCCTCATTAAGTGTACATTTATGTTTCCTTATCAGCTGGTGTCAGAAGTGCAATTTTCACCCCTTCCTGGCACACTGCCAGCCCCTATATCACAAGGGTGACAAAGCCACTCCAGCCAACCACGATACACTCCACCTGCAGAGGTTTCCAGGGCACAAGGTCACATCCACCCCAGCTATCAATAACCGGAACAGCAACAGCAAGACCCAAAACCCACTAACCTTGCATGCTATCTACCCTTTGTCTCCCTCCCTGCAATAGTCATCTTCATGACCCTGGCAACATTCCTGGCACCAACCTGCAGGTATCCCAGCCCTGTGGCCTCCCATCTTCTGCCCCTGAGTCACAGCAGCCACCACTGCCACCACTGCAACCACCACTGGTTATCTGTCACATCCTGCTTCATGCATTTTACATGGAGCTCATTTACACCCCCCTTAACAAAATCGTGTCCATTCAAAATTTATGTGAAGGCCACTTATAATTTTTTCAGATTCCATCTGGAAAGGAAAGCCATCTGTGACTGAATTCTGCTCAGCGGAACAGAAGTATCATCCACTGGCCAAACATAGCTACTACACATTGATATCCACAGGTAAAAGCAAACACCTCAGCCTTGAAAGAAAGAATTCACTAAAGGTACGTATTCCATCCCTTGTATTTTAAAACAATAATAATAAACAAGATTAAGTACTCTATGCCAAGGGCAGATAATGTTATGAGGCAGAATGTTAGGGGTCTTTTTGCATCTTACTTGAATGGCATCCTGGGAGATGATTATGACCTGTTAAATATATATCTATATCTCATGTTAATGACTAGCTTCATAATCTATATAATATCCTAGAAAAGAGGGTTTGATAATAGGGTAAAGGACAAGGAAGTTGTACAAACTGTTGGAAAATTAGAGGGAAGGATTCAGAATACTGAGGACAATGGGGAAATGACCAACAAAGTGAGAAACTTAGAATGTAAAAATGGCCATTTAGAAGACAGGATTTGTTCCATAGCCACTGTTTCAATGGCCAAATTAGGATCAATTCAAGATGACATTAACAAGCTAACAGAAACAACTCACTCCAAGAATGGTGACTCGAGTAAGCAAGCTCAATGAATGGAACGTCAGATTGGTAAACTTACAGAATAAATTGATTCCATGTTTGAGGATGCTGACCATGTGGCAGATAGAACATTTTTTCTATAAGGCAGCATAAATGGCATTCAGATAATATCAAAGGATGGGAATAAAAATGTTTGGAATCACATTTCAATTATGAATCCAAAAAATTGGCAGATTCCATGAAGTCTTTAGAAATTTATTTAACCCAAGAAGTTCAAGCACTCAGAGAAACAATAGTGAATAAATTGCTGGCCTTAGATGACCTCCAATCTGATACATCAGAATCAGAGATATTTTCCTAAGGTTGTTAAACCCTCTCCTATGGTTTTCCAAGTATCCAAAATGGCTTTGTTGCTTATCAGAGGGAGTCAATACAGATGAAAAATTTGAAGGGAATCAAGGAGGCTATTGTTTCTTATGGTAGACATGCTCCTCATGTCAGGGAGTTTCTGAACTCATGGGCAAGCTCAAAGAGGTTGGCCCCTAAGGAATGGAAGAAATTGATCTTAGCAATGCTCAAAATCTGTCTGAAATATAATGAATAGCTTTATGGAGGGAAGAAGCAAAAGCCCTGGAACTTCAATGATTAAAGAAATGTTATGAAACTCCCCAAGATAAGATTCTTGGTTAGGGTGCTTATGCTGATTCACAGGCTCAGGCTGCATGTGGGGAACACATCTTGTCTTTATGCCATAGAGCAGCCCTGAATGCTTTGGATAAGGTTCATGATCCAGGACAGAAAATACAACCCTATACTAGAGTGGAACAGGGACAAAGAGAACGGTTCACTGAATTATTAGAAAGATTATACATAGCAGTATAGTTACAGGTAACTGATTCAGATTCTAGGTGAATACTTAATAGAATGTCTACCTTAAAAGAATGTGAATCCACAATGCAAAGAGGTTGTTTGGCCATTAAAGATCAGATCAGCACAATTGGAGGAAAGGGTTATCTATACAGCTAACCTTGACTATAAAGATCAAGATACAGAAGCTTGGGTAGGAGAAATGATCTCTAAATGTTTGAAGGGGCACCAAGATGCCAAATGCCTTAACTATGGTGATTAAAAGCTTGGGTAGGAGAAGCAATCTCCAGAGGTTTAAAATATCGAAATACCAGATGTTTTATCTGTGGTAGAATAGGACATCAAAGACGAAATTGTAGGCAAAGCATTCCTAGAAATAATGTTCCTCCTAGGAATAACTCAAACAGAAGACCTCAGGATTCTGGATTATGAAGAAGATGTGGCAAAGGTGAACAATAGACCAATGAATATGTGTTGGCCACACACAGACAAGGTAATCCTTTACAAACAGGAAACTTCTTGGGGGACATCTTGAAGGCCCCCATGTCAAAAGTCTTCTGAACTCTCCCAATCATTATAGAGGACAATCTCCCCCAGGAAGATTACACGATCCACTGCCTATTGTAAGGAATAATACTGCTCTGTATGATAGATTAGCCACTGAGGAGGAATCAAATGTGACCAGAGGAAATAAAAAAATGTATATTTTGACAAATTTCTATACAGGATCAGAGACCAAAACTAGAAGTTAAGGTGAATAACAAGGTGATTGTTGGCCATTTAGACACTGGCACTCATGTAACCATCATATTTCAAAATATTGGCCTCCAAGATGGCCCCTACAGGAGGCAAATGTTCAGTTTTTAGGGATTGGAACCCTATCTCAAGTAAAAAAAAGGACAAGATGTGTTGAGTGTACACAGTAAGAAAGACAAAGAGGAATGCTGAAGCCATATGTAGCAGACATCACTAAAAATCTCTGGGGTCGTGATCTATTGCAGCAATGGAATGCCCAAATTAACATTTCTCAAGTATCAGATATGAGTCATAAACAAACTCTTGGTGGTAGAAAAAATATTGTAAGGCAGTACAGAAAACAGATGACAATCATCCATGTTGTACATAAATAGAATACTAGTGCCAAACCTACAGAGGAACCAAAAACCCTACCATTAAAATGGCTTACAGTTGAACCTGTCTGAGTATGGCATTGGCCTATGACCTCTGAGAAGCTAGATCCTTTAGAAAAGCTGGTTCAGAAACAGCTAACTGCTGGATATATTGAAGAATCCACCACTCTGTGGAATTCCCTTTCATTTGTTATCAAAAAGAAATCTGGTAAATGGAGGATGCTTGCAGACATGAGAACCATCAAAAAAGTAATTCAGCCTGTGGGCACTCTACAGTCTAGGATACCGTTGCATTCTCTGATACCTAAAGGATGGCATATTATAGTCATTAGTCTAAAAGATTGCTTATTTATTATACATTCACAAGACAAATGTAGTGAAAAATTTGTCTTCACAGTGCCTACCAATAAATATTCTCAGCAAGTTGGAGATGCCAATGGAGGGTTTTGCAACAGGGCATAATAAAAACTCATACTCTATGCCAATATTTCATGCAAAAACCTTTGAAAATAATTTGTAATCCATTTCCACATTCCATATTTTACCATTATATGGATGATATATTGTTGGCTGATTTGAAGGAAGGAATGCTGAAAATGATGTTTGAGACAGTAAAGGAAATTTTACCTCACTAGGGACTACAGATTGCCCTTCACGAAAAACACAAAGAGGAGACTCTATTAATTTTGTAGGTTACAAAATAGAACTACAAAAAGTTATACGACAAAAAGTACACATCATGAGAGATCATTACCAGATTCTTAATGATCTTCAAAAATTGTGAAGAGAGATTTGGAATAGAAAGTCTTGATTTGAAAAATCAAAAATGGGGACAATAACTTAAATAGTCCACAAATATTATCAGTTGAGGCTGAAAAAGAATTAGAATGTGTAGAAAAGAGAATACTAGAAGCACATATGAACCATGTGGATTCGAACCTAGACAGTATTCATGTTATTTTACAATATAGAGAATATCTCTCAGGAATTTTGATCCTGAGGGAAGATATTATATTAGAATGGATATTTCTGCCATATAAACAGAATAAAAAACTGATGACATAGAAAAGATCACTGATTTGATTTTCAAAAGAAAATTAAAGCTTTGTCAACTACCCTTCCTTCTACTACATACAAAAAATACATCTCAACATCAAAGACAGACATTATCTCAGAGTAATGGGTTGGGAAAAGATATTCCAATGAAATGAACGGTCCCAAGAAACAAGTGGGTGTAGCAATCCTAATATCTAACAAACTAGATTTCAAATGAAAATATCAAAAGAGATGAAGAAGGACACTTTATATTCATTAAAGAAAAAGTCGATCAAGATGAAGTCTCAATTTTAAACATCTACTCCCCAAATACAAAGGCACCTATATTCATAAAAGAAACATTACTAAAGCTCAAAATGCACATAAAACCTCACACACTAATAGTAGGAGACTTTAACACTCTGCTCTCATTGCTAGACGAGACCTCCAGACAGAAACTTAACAAAGAAACAAAAGAACTAATAGAAGTTATGACCCAACTGGGTTTAACAGACATCCAAAGAACATTCCATCAAAACAAAAAGGGATATACCTTCTTCTCGGCGCCACAGGGAACCTTCTCTAAAATTGACCACATAATAGGAAACATAGCAAATCTCCACAGATACAAAAAAATTGAATAACCCCCTGTATCTTATCAGACCACCATGCATAAATATTAGAATTCAACAATAACACAAATCACAGAAACCCTACAAAATCATGGAAATTGAACAATGCACAATTGCACCATCCCTGGGTAAAGGAAGAAATACAAAAAAAAAATTCCTGGAATTCAGTGAGAATGAAGACACAACCTACACAAACTTATGGGAATCTTTGAAAGCACTGCTGAGAAGAAAGATTATAGCACTAAGTGCCACATGAAGAACTGGAGAACAATCATACTAGAGAATTAATAGTACAGCTGAATTTTTAAGAACAAAAAAAAAGCAAACTCACCCAGGAGGAGTAGACGCCAGGGAATAATCAAATTGAGGGCTGAAATCAATCAAGTACAAACCAGGAAAACACTGAAAAGAATCATTGAAACAAAGAGTTGGTTCTTTGAGAAAATCAACAAAATAGACAAACCTCTGTCCAAACTAACCAAAAGACAGATAAAGAGCATGCTAATTAACAAAATCAGAAATGAAAAAGGGAACATAACAACGGACTCTGAGGAAATGCAGAGAATCATCAGGGCATACTTTGAAAATCTGTACTCCACAAAATTCGAAAATTTAAAGGAAATGGACAATTTCCTGGATAGATATCACTTGCCAAAACTAAATCAAGAGGAGATAAACAATCTAAATAGACCAATAACCCTAATGAAATAGAAACCGTCATCAAAAGGCTCCCAAACAAAAAAGCCCAGGCCCAGATGGCTTCAGTGCAGAATTCTACCAGAAATTCAAAGAAGAGCTAACTCCAATACTCCTCAAAGTATTCCACACAATGCAAGCAGGAGGCTCACTGCCAAACTCTTTTTAAGAGGCTACAATAACCTTGATACCCAAGCCACACAAAGACACAACTAAGAAAGAGAACTATAGACTAATTTCCCTCATGAACATCGATGCAAAATTACTCAATAAAATACTCACAAACTGGATTCAAGAACACATCAGAAAAATCATCCACCATGATCAAATAGGCTTCATCCCAGGAATTCAGGGATGGTTCAACATTAGAAAATCTATCAATGCAATCTACCATATAAACAAACTGCCAAAGAAAAACCACATGATCATCACACTAGACCCTGAAAAAGCCTTTGAAAAAATCCAGCACCCCTTCATGATAAAGGTTCTAGAGAGATCAGGGATAACAGGAACATACCTGAATATAATAAAAGCAATATACAGTAAACCAACAGCTAACATCAAACTAAATGAAAAGAAACCCAAAGCAATTCCTCTAAAATCAGGAACAAGACAAGGCTGTCCACTTTCTCCATATCTCTTCAATAATGTACTTGAAGTTCTAGCTACAGCAATAAGACAACAAAAGGAGATAAAGGGGATACAAATAGGAAAGAAGAAGTCAAACTTTCACTATTTGCAGATGATATGATAGTTTACATAAGCGACCCGAAAAACTCTGCAAGGGAACTCCTAGAGCTGATAAACACCTTCAGCAATGTGGCAGGATACAAGGTAAACTCAATAAAATCAGGGGCCCTATTGAATACAGATGATGAAGTGACTGAGAAAGAAATTAGAGAAACATCACCCTTTACAATAGCCATACATAGAATCAAATATTTGGGGATAATGTTAACCAAGTTGTTAACGACTTGCATATCAAGAGAGAAATCAAAGAGGATACCAAAAATGGAAAGATCTCCCATGCTCTTGGATTGGTAGCATCAACATAATAAAAATGGCAATCTTGCCAAAAGCAGTCTACAGATTAAATACAATCACTATCAAAATTGCATCACCATTGTTCAAGGACCTAGAAAGAATAATAATCAACAAAACTCTACAATGGAAGAAAGAAAGCATCTTCAACAAATGGTGCTGGCATAACTGGGTACTAGAATGACGAAGACTGCAGATAGATCCATGTTTATCACCTTGTACAAAACTTAAGTCCAAATGGATCAAAGATCTCAACATAAATCCAGCCACACTGAAACTTTTAGAAGTGAAAGTGGGAGATACTCTTCAACGAGTTGGTACAGGACACCACTTCCTGAAAATAACACCAGTGGCACAAACACTAAGATCGACAATTAACAATTGAGACCTCATGAAATTAACAAGCTTCTGTAAGGTAAAGGACACAGTCAACAAGACAAAAAGGCAGTTCACAGAATGGGAAAAGATATTCACTAACCCCACATCTGACAGAGGGCTAATCTCCAAAATTTACAATGAACTCAAGAAGCAAGTTTCTGAAACACCAAAGGATCCAATTAAAAGGTGGGGTACATAACTAAATAGAAAATTCACAGTATAGGAGGGTAAAATGGCCAAGAGACCCTTAAGAAAGTGTTCAACATCCTTAGCCATCAGGGAAATGCAAATAAAAACAACTTTGAGATACCATCTTATTCCTGTCAGAATGGCCAAAATCAAAAACAACGAAGACAATTTATGCTGGAGAGGATGTGGAGAGAGGGGAGCACTCCTCCACTGATGGTGGGAGTGCTAACTCATACAGCCACTTTGGAAAGCACTTTGGAGATTCTCAGGAAAATGGGACTCAATCTACCACAAGACCCAGCAATTCCACTCTTAGGCATATATCCAAAAGAGGCACATTCATACAACAAGGGCATCTGCTCCACTATGTTCATAGCAGCATTATTTGTAATAGCCAGAATCTGGAAGCAACCTAGATGCCCCTCAACTGAAGAGTGGATAGAGAAAATGTGGTACATTTACACAATGGAGTATTACTCAGCAGAAAAAAACAATAGAATCTTGAAATACACAGGTAAATGGATGGCACTGGAAGAATCCATTCTGAGTGAGGTAACCCAGTCACAAAAAGTCAAACATGGAATGTACTCACTCATATATGGATTTTAGAACATGGAGCAGGATAGTGCCACTCTGGACTTCCACTGATAGAGAGTCTGGGAAACAGAAAATAACCTAAAAGATTTGCATGGTACCCAAGAGAAGAGGAATGAGGCAAGACCCTCTGAACAGATGGGGAGCATGGCAAGGGGTGAGGGGAGTTGGAGCTGGGAAGAAGGGAGAAGAGGAAGAGAGAGTAGGTCATGGGGGAATAGGCAGTGTGAGGTTGGGGGGGTAGAATAGGATGAAGAGGGAATCATATGTTAGAAGACAGATCAGGCACCAGTGTGACCTCTATTGATCTAAATGGATGACACCAATTGGCAAGCTAAGCAATAGTGGAGAGACTACCTTGAATGCCCATTCCTGATAATGAACTTGATGTCTATAACCATCCGGGAGCCTTTATCCAGTGACTGATGGAAGCAGAGGCAAACACCCACAGTTAAGCACTGAACTGAACCCAAGGAACCCAGTGACAGAGAGAGAGAAGCGATGAGCAAATTGGCAAAGAATGGGCTGGCAAAAACCATCAGAGACAGCTGATCTGAACAGGGGAGAGCTCTTGGACCCCAGACCGACAGTGGGGAGGCCAGCATGGGGCTGATCCAGACCCCCTGCATATGACAGTCAGTGAGGAGGCCTGGGCAACCTATGGGGCCCTGAGCAGTGTATCAGTGTTTATCCCTGGAATACAAACAGAAATTGTGTGCCCATAGCACAAAGAGGGATGCTTTCTTAGCCTGGACTCTTAGGGGAGTGTCTGGACCATACCCTGAGTGAAATGACAGACTCTAAATATCTGCTATGTGGAAGGAATTGGCAATAGGGTGGGAGGCTGAGGGGGATGGGGGGTACGGGAGGAGGGGAGGGAGAGGGAACTGGGATTCACATGTAAAACAAGCTATTTAAAATTAAAATTAAAAATTAAAAAAGAGACCAATTATATAAGACAGAAATAAACAAAATCTATATTCGGTTCTTTCTCTGAAAGTCTAATTTCCCTCATATTTGTTATCTTCTTTATTGTTGCCTTTCCTGATATGCATACATATACATCTTGAGATTTCTTTGCTGATATTAATAGTTAAGTCATGTATAGAGAGCAAATAATTTCCTAACAGCAATCTTCATGCACTCCAGAAATAAAATCGAGCTAAACTTCGATTCTACCTGATACAACTTTCTGTATATGAACTGACAATTACCACCCTAAAACCAGTTTGGTACTACATCACTCTAGACAACACCAGACTAGCTAACTGAGATTGTGCTCCTTCATTTACACTCTGGCCAGAGCCTCAGACAAGTACTTCAATCAAGATAAGTACTGTAATCAAGAACCTTTATCAAGCATCTCCTGCCAAACAGATACTGGGTACAAATGTTGTAGTTAGTCCACTTGGGACTCTAACATTTTCCTCCTACAAGACTCCATAGGTTTTTGTCCCATTTCAGCAGGAATTCTGAGATGACTTTGCCCCCTTTTCCTATGGTTGATATTAAAGGAAAGTTTCCACCTGTTTAGAGTTAGTTTTGAATTGTTTAGAGGTGGGATTGGAAGGTGTTCAGACTTAGACATCTCTTTCAGGTATGTTTAGGGTTTAGATGTGATAGATATGCTTAGGATGGGATATAGGTAGATTATTATATATCCTTGTGATTTGTAATTTGTTTATTGGAATTCATCATACTATGTAAAGCCTTATTCATGATGTTTGATGCATAAATTTTTTATCATCTTGTATATATATGCTTTATATAGGTTTGAGACATTTTGCATATTGATACAATTTAGTTTTGTTTCAAGTCTAAATCTTTTTGTAAGACTAAAAGGGAAATGGTAGGGAGAGATCCAGGGGCCCGTACCTCTGACCATGCCCATTTGAGGCACAGCTACAATTTCATACATGCTGTGGATAAAAGAATGAGGAGAGAGGTGCTCTTTCTATTTTGGGGGTTCCATTTGGGTCTGGGAAAACAGCTGAGGCTAACCTGGGTTGCCAGTTTCTCTTGTAAGTACTTTGCCACAATAAATAGTCCTTTTATCCTCATCAACTACATGTTTGTATTTACTTGTCAGAAATACGTCATTGGAGAAGGCAATTCTGAACTATAATCACTCTGCTTCCTATCTCTTCACTGTCTTTCTGAAGATGGAGATTCTGTCTTGCCAGGTCCCATAGCCCTTTAGTCCTATATATACACACAGAGGCTTATATTAATTATAAACTGCTTAACCAATGGCACAGGCTGCTTATTGGTTATCTATTTCTAAATTATTATCCTGTTTCTATTAAACTATATAATAACACATGACTGTGGCTTACCAGTACTGCTTCAGCATGTTACTCCTTCAGCAACTACATGGTGTCTCCCTAGAGATGTTTTGTGTCTCTGTCTTCACAGCATTCCTAGTTTGGTAGGTCCACCTGATTTCCTGCCTGGCTATAGTCCAATCAGCATTAATTCACCAATAAATAAGAGAAACATATATTCAGAGCATACAGAAGGACTTCCCCATTATATCATCTTTTCTGTCTAAATAAAGATGATTTAAACTTTCATATTGTAAAATTACATGTAACAAAGCAGTTATCAAGTAAGATTTTTAGTTAAAATATTTATTACACTAATATTTGGTAAAATTAATAAATATTCTATCTTCTATCCTATGTTTGTGATTCTAAAGTTTTTATGTGTAACTTATTTTTTGATCAAACATAATGGAAACAATAATCATAACTATCTGTCTTGAACTACATCAAAGACCTCAGAATGATAATATATAAACTCTAGAATTAGCAGAGATATCTGATTGCCTGGACAGTAAACCAAAGTTCCTTGTAAACATGGGGGCATGCATCGTCAGCCTATTGGATTAGAGTGTCTAGCAAACTTCTCAGCTAAGCAGAATATTTGAACATGTCCTACCTGTATTGACAGTTTACCAGTAGATTTTTTTTCTGTGTCTTGCAGAATGTCTGCCAGACTCTTCCATGAAGCAAGAACACTTAATGTCTCTCATATGTAGTTATGGAAAGTTCAGCAATAACTTTCTGGTTGGTCATGAATGATCAGTTTATATAGTATACAGTCAAACAGTCCAGGCAAAAGCAGTGTCTTGCCCTAATGGCTTGTATTGCCATATTGAAAATATACTGAATAACAATTTTCCCATCTTTCTTTCTGTGGTAATTGGTGATACAAGGTAGAGTTGTGACTTAATATCATGATAAACAATATTAAAAGTTGGGTGGTGGTGGTGCATGCCTTTAATCCCAGCACCCAGGTGGTAGAGGCATGTGGATCTCTGTGTGTTAGATACCAGCCCAGTCTAAAATAGCTAATTGCAGGACAGCCTCCAAAGCCACAAAGAAACCCTGTCTCAAAAAACAAAATGTAAAAAGCAAAACAATAATAAACCATTTTAAATGCCTTATTTTGGAGGTCTTTGGAAGGTTTAGAAGAATAACTATCCATTTGAAATATATTTGTTTATATACAGAAAACCTATGTAACATACTTATAAGTTTTGACCATTAAAGGTTGCTATCTATTAACTGTATTTGTAAATTATATATTACATTTTAAAAGAGCTATATAAATAAAATACGTAAACAATAGTAGAAATATACCTTTAACAAAATTGACCTTAAGTTTGTATCAATAAATCAAAATCCATACCAATGCAAAGTGTTAAGTTTAATAACATTTTCACATTTTTTGCTTTGAAATACTTTGACTTTGATCGTTAACCATTTATAAACAACCCTGTTAAAAAGAAAGCAAAAGCTGATAGATAATATTTAGAAATTCTTTCGAACCCGATTCCTGCTGTATGTGGGCCCTATCAATCCCAAGGGGATCCTGAGAAAATCTAGAAATTTGACCAAATCCTGTCTGGTAGTAGTTTGAGGCTACATCATCTCAGCTCTTTTAGATGTTGGATCATCTGGGCCACTGCTTCATGCAGCCTTGCTTGAACAATCCATATTAGCCTGAAAGAAATCCACAGCTTTCCATCTTCAATGGAAACAAAGGCAGAAACTGCTTTCCAAAGCAACATGCCTTGGACTGAAATTTTGAAGTCAAGGCATTTTCAAATTATATAGGTTGGATTAATCCAGGAGCATTTGCAATCAAATATCTTTTAGAAGGTTCTGAACATTTTTCACAATGAAACAATTAAAAAATAACAAAATAATATACTTAAGGGTGAATGGTTAACAGTTAACTGTTATTCTGATAATCTTTACTGTCCTTTTGATAATTTTTGACGTATCTCTAAAGGAGTATGTGACTAGGAGTGTTAAGATACAGACTAGAACAATTTCTTGAAGCTGATTATAGAGATATATAATCTCAGACTGTAAAATAAATTGGGAAACAAATCCAGCATTGCAGGTTCAAGCTAAAAAGGAATACTCTAAAGTCTTAAGAGAACTAACTGTAATATATCCAGTAACTTTACGTGAAGCACCAAATGATGAGATTATATGAGTTACTTGGAAGACTGTGATAATGTTAGATTTAGGGAAAATTAAGGAAGATGTAGTCACATCTAATTATAGACAGAAAGGGGGTGTATTTATGTGGGAATGGGGTGATCTGAAAGGAGTACTAGGAAGAAAAAGAGTAATCAAGGCGTATTATGTAAGAAAAGCTTCAATAAAAGGGGAGAAAGAAATATGTGAAAGTCTGACATTCTGACGTGTAAATACATAAAACAAATGAAAGATGATAAATTAGTGTAATGTCTTGTGGAATTCAGAAATATTTGATAGATGTGCTATTTTTTACTGATAGTGGAATATAAAATAATAGAAGAAAAACACCATATGTGCTCCTGAATTTTCATCACAATTGAATAAAAGAAAGTAATGTTCATTAGAATATAGGTAAAACTTGGAACTTCAATGAACAATACAAATGGAGGAGAGAAGCTTGCAATTAACCAACAAATTAGAACAAGAAAATGAAATTATCAGACTTTATAAAGTACTGACTCAATATGAAATACCAGCTTATTGACATCTGTATATTTAACCCCATAATTTCATAGACATAATGAAATATTAATTGGAATACTTTAAAGAACAATAATATAACTCTTGAAAGGAAAGATAAAAACTAGGATCCTGGCAACACAAATCATGATGGTGAAAACTTCCATAGCCACCATGGTTTTTCTTGCTGTTTTATTAGAAAGAAAGTAAGGTGACCCAGACACAGAAGAAGACCTGCATATGACATTATAGGAATTTGGCTTTATTGTATTTACCAGGGAGATTGCTGGAGAAGAAGGCCATGGTATAGTTATTTCACATAATAATGATGTAGCCAAGTTCAACATGAATATTTTTCTCAATGAAGGCAGGAGATACTCCCAGAGATTATATAGAAGCCAATGTGGATCTGAGTGCAGATGGAAATTGTGTACTTTGGGGCTCTGTATATAATTATCCACTTGATCATTTTCCCTCAAAAAGTGACCTTCAAAGTTACATCCACTGTAATAGGTTTGAGAAACACAGTGGTGAGAGTTTTAGTATACTAAATATTTTTACATGAAAATTATTAATTTCATCTGAATTTGAAACAAGAGACCATTGATATCTAAAAATCAAAGACAGGTATATGTGGGGTTTGGAGGGAAATATTTAAATGATGTAATTATGTTATATCAAAAAATTAAATAACTAATTAAAATTAATGTGCACATAGATTTATTTATACCACATATTGATTAGTTCATTTTTTAAATTTTGTGTTAAAACTGATTTCATTATTGGACAGTTTGGATTTTGATTTGGGTAAAAACTTTATTGATAAGTTGTCAAAATAATTTTAGTAGATCAAATATAAACAAGTATATCCATTCTGTTTCTGCTTCCTTTCTTGTGTATCTTGATGCTTTATTCAGCATGAGCTTAAGATATTCTTTAAAGTTAATCTCTCATACTATTGTTATTTCTCTTTTTATTGTGGGCATTTATTTGGTTGTTTCTAATCTTTGTTAGATGAATGATTTTAGTACTTAATTCCATCTCTCACCCCCTTTTTTCCCAACAGTCTCACGTGGAGTTTTATTGGTGGACAAGGAAGGGAAGGGGGGGTTGAGAGGTAAACAACCTGTGCAGAGCTGAGAGATAGAGATAAAATAAGATATGAGACACACACACACAGAGAGAGAAAGAGAGAGAGAGGGAGATGTAGAATGAGAGTGTAAGCAGGCAGGGGTCAGTCCTCTAAAAGGGTCCATTCCACCTGCGTGGTTCTCACAGAACTCTGGGCTGGCCAGAGTGCTGCCTGAGTGTATCCTGCCAGGTAATAGGGCAGGCCAGAATAATGCCTGTACTTTCATCCCCACCTTTGTTTATGATTAAAAAGAGGTGGGGTTGTTAGACATGGCAGGTTAGGGAATAAGGACCTTGAGCTCTTAAGACTGCTTCCTGCTGACCTGGGGGCATTGAAAATCTTTGGGGAACCCGAGAAAGCTGGGGTGTTGCCACATCTGGAGTAGCTGGTTGTTCCATTGTAGTCCTGGATGTCTGGAACTTTGGCATCTGCATAGATCTGGCAAGTTGTTAGCAGAGTAGAGGACAAAGTTAGGGTTAATTTTTTTTTCTTGGGTCCTGGTATTTGATGGGAAGATTGTAAGATGAGTGACAGGTTCCCAAGGGGTCCCAGGTAAGAGAAGTGGCAGGAAGCCTCTGTGACTGGCGGGAGTTTTTTATTTTTTTAGGTTTAGCTTTTAAAGCTAGAAGAATGAGATTTAAAGGTAGAAAGAGAATGTTGAAGAGAATGATTAGTAGAGAGGTAGAGAAAAGTTTGAACATAGGGCCACTTCTTCAATCCACCAGATGGCTGGCAGTGACTAGAGAGGTCCTGTAAAATATACTGAGATAAGTGCGTCTGGGTGACTTAAGGTAATAATAGGAATTTACTTTGTTGGTTTGTTACCCATGAGCGAAGTCTAAAGGAATAAAATGGCGAAATCAACTCTCTAGAACTCATCAGCCCAAGAGTCTAGCCAGGGCAGAAAAGACTAAAAAAGGACACAGAGTCTGAATGGTGAAAAGCCACTGAAGGCTCAGAAAGGAGCTGAAAAAATCACCATGGAAAACAAACTGAAAATGATTGTCAGATGATGGGGGTCAACTGTGACCTTGAAGGTCGTGGTTGGGTGTGTCCCTCCATTTCCAAGAACACCATAGGGGTGCAGGATATTCCATGGTCAGACCTTAGGGTTAAGGGAAATGTATACACCGACGTAGAGGGGGTCCTTACTAAATTGCAGCCACTGTTGGATGCAAAATTCAGCGTTCTGTTGGTCGGAAGTTGCAGGTTTCCTGCATGGTCACCTGCCAAGTCGGCAGGAGGCTGGAGCCACAGGGAGAGCCTGTCCGGATCAGGGAACCAATGTTGTTAAAATGTCTAGGTTTACCCAGTAACGAGACACAAACCATGAGTCAACAGTCCTACGTGGTGTTTTATTGGTGGACAGGGAAGGAAATGGGGGTTAGATGTAACCAACCTGTGCAGAGCTGAGAGAGCAAGAGAAAGATAAGATATGAGAGAGAGAAAGAAAGGATGAGAGTACAAGAATAAAAGAGGAGAAAAGAGCCATCTCTCACATCTTAAAGGATATTGTACACAAGATATAAAATTTAATTTAAGGTGCCATATTATAAAAAGGAGAGGATTCGCTTACTGTGTAATATTCAATCAGAATATTTTTAACTTTGAAGTGTTTAAGACCAAAGTGTCACTTTTTTTCTGAGCCATGTCTTGGTGTAAAATATATCTATTAACTAGGAAATATACGGTAGTTGTATGAATTAGTGATGTATAATTTCTGTGTCCACAAATGTCTTCATGAATTTTTATATGATAGAATACCATTTAGTAAATAATATTGCATAGCAGGGATTTCTGTAAAAGACATAGAAAGAGTGCAAGAGCCACAGGCAATAAATGTGTGCAAGGAAAGAGAGTTTTCTGCTCACTAGATGAGTTGCACACGGAAGCTCCTTAGTGTTACAATATGTATAAGACCCATGTAAGTTAAAGACAGACAAAACCCAGCAAGGAGTCTGGAGGCAGGCAAAAGTCTTAAGTGTTCTGAAGAGTATTGGTAAATAGGATATCTTTTGGGAGAGGGAGAATTAGTTGCATTAAGTGTGTGTAACATATGGCAAAACACCCTGATTACATTTGGAGAAAACAAATTTAGAACCACAGATGAAAAAATAAAAGAGAGCAAAAAATGTGAGGTAATGTGTATCTCAAAACATTAAAAGGGATAAATATGGTTAATGTAAATTTCATGCAATTCTGTGAATTAGTAAAATATTATTTTTCAGTGTGTTTTTATTTTTCATTAAAATTAAAAACAATCTTATTTTACATATCAATCCCAGTTCTCTCTCCCTCCTGTCCTACCAATACCCACAACATCTCCCCATTCCACCCCATCCTCTTATCAGGGCCAAGGCCCTCCTACCAGTATCTCAGGATAAATATTTGTTTGACTGTCAGCAGCTCCACAAACTGCCCAATCCCACCAACTGACACCAAACATATCTTACTTCAAGGTCAGATATAATAAAAAGTAACTTTTAAACTTTGAAACAAATGAAGGAAAACTGATTGTCACTGCATGTTTCTAGAAATGCTTTTCATTGCACATAAATTGCTTTATCCCATATAACCAGAGATGGGAGTGTACTCTGTAAGTCCTGCATTTGTTCATTTCATGCATTATAATTTGTGTTGCCTGGAACAGGAATGTTATTAAAGCAGAAGATGTCCATACCCTCTTAGGTAGATGCCCTGAATCTAAATCAATGGCTTTATAGCACATAGACTGGGTTATCTTTGAAAACTAAAAGATATATTACCAAATATTAAGGACTTTATGGAAAGTCACATAGACGCCTGTTTATGCTAAGCAATTAATTTATCCAATATTAGATATATCAATACTGCAGGATGTGTACTTCGGAATGATCATTGTTATTTAAAACCTCTTGTAAATATTGTCAGTCTTTTTTAATGGTCCGTCCCCTCCCAGACTCCTAATGAATAGAACATGGGCTCACAGGAATAGCTGATAGCAATCTACAGGGCACATGTGTTTGAATGTTGGCAGATTATCACAAAGTTTCAAAGTTTGAAACTTTTATGAGATAGGGCCAAGTAGGAGGAAGTTTTCTAATTTGGTGGCCTGTCTCAGAGGGGTATGTAGGAATGTCAGACATCATCTCTCTGATAATGTTGGGAATTTTCACTTCCACTGTGTTTGGTCATCTGGATTGTCAACTTGAGAGGATTTGGAATAATCATAGAAGCTAATCTTTAATCATTTGTGTGAAAGACTTTATCTAGACTATCATTACCTGACTTGGAAAGAGTGACTCTAAGTATATCAGCATTCCATTTACTGTTGTCTCAGGACTAATGAGAAGGGAAGGGAGATAATCAGGTACATTCATTGTTTCCTGATTCCTCACATATATCTCATGAGCATACAGGCATTCTTTGTCCTTTGTGGACTATTCCTCCAAGCTGTCAGATAAAATATTTTCATCTATCAATTGTTTTGTTATGTATGTATTTAGACCAGTGCCATGACTCCAGAGATGGACGTCTCTGGGGCAGTGATAGAAGAAGAAAAGTAAAACAGAGATACATGTTTTGTAAAATTGTCATAATGTTAACTGGACTCTCTTATAAACAAGCTACATGCCCAGGAGTTCAATGTATTTCCTGTATATAGTTACATGAGGAAGATACATTATATTCTATAGAAGAACAGTGAAGCAGTTATTATATACAGGGAATTAGGAAGAAGTAGGGCCATCTAATTTCACTGTGGGATCAGTATTCAGGCCATAAGCAAGCAAGAAGATGTCAATAGATATTTGGATTTTCTGTATGCACTATCAATGCCAGTACCAGAAGGCACTCTTTGAAATTTGCCAAGGGTCTTAGAACTTCATGGGTCTTGACCATGTAAACACAACCAAGCACATGTCAAAAAAACACATCCTTTCATTATTCTATATACTCAATGTTTTATCTGATCCCAAAGTGCATCAAGGTAAGTAAGGAACATACGGAACACAGGCACACTTTTATGTGTCACCAGAAGCCTAACAGCAAATTCTAACTGATCATGGACTAAAGTATCTAAGAAAAGAATAACATTAACCAATCAAGTTATTTAGCACACTAATGAATTTTTTTCTAAAACAGATAGATTATATAGTGATTATAATTAAAACTATTTCCTCATCTGCTCAAGCAGTTGTATGTGTTGTGGCCCATTAGTGATGCTCTTTTGTAATACTATTAAAACTGTAGAAGTCAGGTCCTTCCTGAGAGAATGATGTCAATTGTAATATGCTTTGACAGTTTATACTCCTCAGCACAAGCCATGTTTACTCTCTCTATTTCTGGTTTGTGTCACACATGTGAACTCACAAACACAGAAGAAGCATACCCAGGCCTGCATTGATCTCTACCACATTCTTTACCTTAATAAGGCTTCCAATTTCATGTATTTTTTCAATGCTATTGATGAGTGTGTAAAAAAGCAGGGCCCTGTTTCTGATGCCTTCACTTGAGACCCTTTTCTTAAGTTTGTTCAATACTATTCCATTGCATTAGCTTTTGTTTTATTATATTATGTTTTATTTCATTGAAAACAAAAGTTGAATTTTAAAAACCAAGAACATTTTAGTTTAGATTCTCTTTCTACCACCTAATGGTCCCATATATTCTCATCTGTTAATTTTAAATTGAACATATTTTCCATTTATTCTTATACACACACATATTATTTCTAATTTACTAAACCTTGCCTGATGATTTAGAAAGCAAAGTTAGCCACCAGCCTTAGAACCCCTGCACATACCTTTAATCAGGGCAGGACGAAGGTAGGAGACAGTGGTAAGCATCTTTAATCCTAGGTTTCAGGAGTAAGAGGTGGATCTCTGTGAGTCCAAGGCCACCAAGATCTAAACAATATTATATCAGTGTAAAATAGAATTGTAGCTTACACCTTTAATACCAGCACTAGAAGTATATACAAACAGGAGCAAGGAATAGTATGAGTTATTTATTCTCCACCTACATTGAAGATAGGAGAATTCATTCTCCAGTCACACTGAGGAGAGCTTACATTCTGAAGTTTAGTGAGAGCTCATAGAGCCAGTAACAGCCCATTCAGCCTCAGATAGAAGCTGTCATCAAAAGTCTCCCAACCGAAAAAAGTCCAGGTCCAGATGGCCTCAGTGCAGAATTCTACCACAAATTCAAAGAACAGCTTATACCAATTCTTCTCAAAGTGTTCCACACAATAGAAGCAGAAGGGTCTTTGCCAAACTCTTTCTATGAGGCTTCAATAACCTTGATCCCCAAGCCACACAAAGATATAACTAAGAAAGAGAACTTCAGGCCAATATCCCTCATGAACATTGATGCAAAAGTACTCAATAAAAAACTGGTAAATTGGATCCAAGAATGCATCAAAACAATCATTCACCACGATCAAGTAGGTTTCATCCCAGGGATGCAGGGATGGTTCAGCATACGAAAATCCATCAACGTAATCCACCATATAAACAAGCTGAAAAACAAAAATCACATGATCATCTCACTAGATGCTGAAAAAGCCTTTGACAAAATCCAACACCCCTTCATGATAAAGATCTTGGAGAGATCTGGGATAACAGGGACATACTTAAACATAATAAAAGCTATATACAGTAAACCAACAGCCAACATCAAACTAAATGGACAGAAACTCAACGCAATTCCTCTAAAATCAGGAACAAAACAAGGCTGTCCACTCTCTCCATACCTTTTCAACATGGTACTTGAAGTTCTAGCTATTGCCATACGACAACAAAGGGGGACCAAGGGGATACAAATTGGGAAGGAAGAGGTCAAACTTTCACTGTTTGCAGATGATATGATAGTTTACATCAATGGCCCAAAGAACTCTACCAGGGAACTCTTACAGCTGATTAACACCTTCAGGAAAGTGGCAGGCTACAAGATCAACTCAAGAAAATCAGTAGCCCTACTATATACAGATGATAAAAGGGCTGAAAGAGAAATCAGAGAAACATCCCCCTTTACAATTGCCACAAACAACATAAAATACCTTGGGGTAACACTAACTAAACAAGCGAAAGACCTGTATCATAAGAACTTTGAATCTTTAAAGAAAGAAATTAAAGAAGCCCTCAGAAAATGGAAAGATCTCCCATGCTCTTTGATAGGTAGGATCAATGTAGTAAAAATGGCAATCCTGCCAAAAGCAATCTACAGATTCAATGCAATCCCCATTAAAATCCCAGCACAATTCTTCACAGACCTTGAAAGAACAATAATCAATTTTGTATGGAAAAACAAAAGACCCAGGATAGCCAAAACAACCCTGTTCAATGAGGCAACGTCCGGAGGCATCACCATCCCTGACCTCAAGCTCTATTATAGAGCTATAGTCCTGAAAACAGCTTGGTATTGGCACAAAAATAGACAGGTAGACCAATGGAATCGAATTGAAAATCCGGGTATTAACCCACACACGTACGAACATCTGATCTTTGACAAAGAAGCTACAAATATACAATGGAATAAAGAAAGCATCTTCAACAAATGGTGCTGGCATAATTGGAGACTGGCATGTAGAAGAATGCGGATCGATCCATGTTTATCGCCATGCACAAAACTTAAGTCCAAATGGATCAAAGACCTCAACATAAATCCAGCCACACTGAACCTCTTAGAAGAGAAAGTGGGTGGTACCCTTGAACGAATTGGTACAGGAGACAGCTTCCTGAACATAACACCAGTAGCACAGACAGTGAGATCAACAATTAATAAATGGGACCTACTGAAACTGAGAAGCTTCTGTAAGGCAAAGGACACAGTCAGCAAGACAAAAAGGCAGCCCACACAATGGGAAAAAATATTCACTAATCCCACGTCTGACAGAGGGTTGATCTCCAAAATTTACAAAGAACTCAAGAAGCAAGTCTCCAAAACAGCAAAGGACCCAATTAAAAAGTGGGCTGCAGAACTAAATAGAGAGTTTTCAATAGAGGAGTCTAAAATGGCTGAGAGGCACTTGAGAAAGTGCTCCACATCCTTAGCCATCAGGGAAATGCAAATCAAATCAACTCTCAGATACCATCTCACTCCTGTCAGAATGGCTAAAATCAAAAACACCAATGACAATTTATGCTGGAGAGGATGTGGTGAAAGGGGGACACTCCTCCATTGCTGGTGGGAGTGCCAACTGGTTCAGCCACTTTGGAAATCAGTATGGAGATTCCTCAGAAAAATGGGAATAAACCTAGCACATGACCCAGCAACTCCACTCTTAGGCATACATCCAAAAGATGCCCATTCATACAACAAAGATGTCTGTTCCACTATGTTCATAGCAGCTTTATTTGTAATAGCCAGAACTTGGAAGCAACCTAGATGTCCCTCACCCGAAGTTGGATAGAGAAAATGTGGTACATCTACACAATGGAGTACTATTCAGCAGAAAAAAATAATGGAATCATGAGATTCGCAGGCAAATGGATGACACTAGAAGAAACCATCCTAAGTGAGGTAACCCAGTCACAAAAAGATAACCATGTCATGTACTCTCTCATATATGGATTTTAGACATAGATCTGGGGAGTGCCAGCCTACAATCCTATGGCCAGAGAGTCTGGGAAACAGAAACTTCATTTAGTGGCCGGTTAAGTACTGAGCTGAACTCAAGAAAGCCAGTAACAGAGAGGGAGGACTGATGATCAAAGGGATTAAGACTGGGCTGGTTTAACCCCCAGAAACAGCTGACAAGACAAAGGTTAACTCTTGAATCCCAGGCATCAGCCTGGGAATCCAGCATGTGACTGATCAATACCCCCTGAATTTGGGTGTCAATGAGGAGGCCTAGGGAACCTATTGAGCCTTGGGCAGCAGATCAGTACCCATCCCAAGTATACACACGGACTTTGGACTCCCATAGAACAATGTGAGGTGCACTCTCACCCTGAACTCTTGGGGAAGGGTCTAGGCCCTGCCCTATATGAAATGACAGACTATGGACACCCCCATGGAGGGCCTCACCCTCCCTGGGGGAATGAGGGGTTAACGGGGGGGGTTGGGGGGATGGCATGGGAGGAGGGGAGGGAATGGGAGCGGGACCTGGAACTGACTTGTAAAGCAACCTGGTTTCTTATCTAAATTTAAACTGGAAAAAAAGAAAGTTATTTGAAAGTATGTTAAACATTAATGTAATTTTTGAAAGGTTATATCTGATTTTTTTTACCAAAATAAATCTGGAGGAAAAAACCAACCAAACAAAAAACATTCATGATAACAGATTGATTCCAAGACCCCCCTGCAACTGCCAAAGCTTTGGATGCTCAAATCCGTTATGTAAAATGGTGTGATGTTTAGAAATGAACTAAATATATCCATTTTTAAATCATCTCTAGATTACGCATAATGACTAATCCAACAGCTGTTATATTTTATTGCATCAGAAATGATAAGAAAAATATATGTGCTTAATGCAGATGCAATTTTTTCTGAATGTTTCTGATACTCAGTTGCATTTCTGGAATAGTGTATGTGTTCTACATATAAAATACATAATAAAAATGGATTAACGTTCATAAAAAAAGATGTGAATTCTGGGCATAAATAGACATGGAGCAAATTCATTCAAAAATATTTTCCTTTCTTTGAGATAAAGTACTAAAGAAAATGGATTTTAGAACTTTGGTTAATACCTTGTGTAGATAAATATTTTAAGATTTCTTCTATGACTTGCATAGGAAAGTTTCAACTTTGTTTATAATTTTCTGTTTCAGTAGAAAAATCACCACAGGTAGCTTTCATTTCTTATTTGACTGAAATAAGGTATCACTACTGTGCACTAGTTTATGGTACCTGAACCCCGATTAAGAGCCTGGCTAAAACCAAGTGACACTAATATCTGATCACCCAATGGAACTTAAAGGCACTAATGGGTTCCTAGATTTGTCTCATGCTCACTCAAAACAATGTCTCTAATCTGAGGTGTCACTGAATACAACATCTTTCCCATTAATAAACTGTAGAAAATCAACCTCTAGAAAGCACTAATGGGCCAACAATGACTTTGAAAACCACAGAGATCAGTCCTGAAAACTCATTGTGATTGGTCTGGTATCTTGAAGAATATGATTTACATTTTTGCTGTTTATTTTCTTCAGGGTTTCATTTGTATAAATATTCCTACTCATTGGATCTCTAGAAATCTTTGATAATTGTTGAATACTGTGATGTTTTGGGCAGAGATAGTATATGTGAGGTATCTAAATGACAATGCTGTGCAAGGAAATAAGGATGATTACACTTGAGGTGATATGCAGAGCCTGAACCCTTAAGATGAAATTTAAAAGGAAAAAGAAAATAAAAGAGAGAAAAGTAAATAACCATATTGTAGATATGCTAATTCACCCTGGCTAAAATGCAATGCCAGCTTCTAAATGAAAAGGTAATTAAGAGAGTGAATTTTCAGGGTACTGTTATTGGGAAGAAAGAAAATTGGCAGAGAAAGGATCCACAAAGGGACAATTCTTCACTCTCACATTTCAGTGGACAAAATCGGTAAAGTAAGTCCACTCAAAGCATGGAATAATGTGTACAGTGTAGTGAAAAGAGAACTATAATCTACAGCAGGACCTGAGAAAGTCATTTCTTCTTAGGGTTTAGATCAAAGTTGAACACTGATAAATGCTTATGATATTGAGGCATATTTAAGCTGTGAAATTTTTGGCATTTCTTTATCAAAGGTGCTGAAATACTTTTGAATTTTTTACACTATTTATTTTGTTTTAAACTTTCTTTTATCTGCCCAGTGAACAAGAACCTGAAGCTTACAGCCATGATGGCAACAGTAGTGCCAATAACAACAAAGATTGAAGATTTTCTGATTAATAAGAACATATCTGAGACTGCCAGAAGGGAGATAGCAAATAGTGAGTTCTGTGACTCAAGATCACTGGATAAGTCCAAGACAGACGGAACTGATTAAGAACCAGCTACTTCTTGCAAGGGCATGCTCTCTAATATCAAGCTCCATGCATATCTCTCTTAGGTTCTTTCCTGTTTCCCAGACTCTCTGTCAGTGGATTTTAATGAAACCTAATATAATAAAAAGCTCAAAATACCTCACCATAATTTGGTCAAAAATCCCTTAATAGTAACTATATTGCAAGGCATTCTGGGAGGATTGCAGAGATGAATAATCAACATATAATTGAGACATATAGGATATTATAGCATGGGGAAGATGCAGATCTAAGTGGCAAACATCTGCATTTGAGATCTAACATACTCAAGTAAGGTAAAGGAACTTTCTAGGACAGGAACACTGATACCTACTTCAGAATGTGCTGTCAAGGGTAAACCACAATGTAAAAGAAGGATGGTGGCAACCAGCCTGTGTCATTGTTTTTAAGTTTTACAACTAAGCAATGGAATGCAGGTTCCGAACCTCAGAAGACTTTGCAAGAAATCAGTGATGATGGGGTCTACCTTAAGTTGCATATATTCATTCATTTCTTATAGCATGCAGTAATGATAGTATTAAGTTATCCTTTGATGTCATTCCAAGCACATGCAGCTGTGATGATTTACACTGGGGCAGTCTGTGGTGGGGATGACAATTAAGGCTAAAAAAGCAGTCTAGAAATATATCTTGTTTATATATGATTTATTCTAAAATGATGCTTGAATTGATGTGTGGAAAATGGAACCTAGCAAAATTGGACATAAATTAGCAATCAATATGATGTCTCTCAACCAACTGAATATTGATCTGCCATAAAATCAAGCTATCTCACCCTTGGACATCTTCCCAAAGCATCCTGTGTCTTAAACTGATGTTGTTTATACTCTGACAAATAGTGTCAGAGGAATAAGCACTTTCTTTGCAGAAATTTTACAATATACTATGGAAGCCGTATGAACACCTAACTATAAACATAACAATTGTGAGTTTATAGGGTCTTAGACTCCACAAAGTACCTCTGTGATACTCTGCCTTACTCAGTTATGTTTAATTTAGCTTCCTTTGAATGTCTGTAATCTCTGCCTAAGACCAATTCCTTAAACAACTGACACAGAATAAAAATTCCCCCCAAACCAAATATCTTCAATATTTGGATGCCACTGTTTTAGGATGTAAAAGATTAAGAAAGTTGGATGTAATTAGAAGCAGAATGTGGATGTGTTCCTGTAGGATAGACTCTTGGATCCTAACTCTTTTCAGAACTCTGGAAATTTCACATTAACTCATGAAGAATCTCACACTTTCAATGATTTCTTCCAAAGTCTCAATACCTGCTAGACATGGCCACTTTTGTCTTTTCTTCACCTACCTCCAGGCACTAACTGGTGTTGTTACTGACATTGTTAGGTCTCTGAGATGCTGCTGGAAATGATAAGGAATTTCTTGCTCTTTATTCAGAATTTTCTACAAAAGGAGGCAGTATCTTCCACTTAGTGGAATGTCACATCATTTGGGTTGGAGGAACATTGGAAAATAGAATTCCTGATTAACCTATAAGGAGTGCTGAATAGATTGCTACATATTGCTTTAACTATTACTATGAATCTCCCATCAAGCCTTGTGAAGATCCCCTTACTCTTTATAAATCAGAGGTTTTTCATTAGTTTAATGAGAGGTGTTTTCCCAGTTTTCATGAGTAGTACAGTATAGCTACAACCTGCCTCACTGCAGACTGTGGCTGGTATGTGTTGGAGCACCTGCAGGCAAGGTGATCAGAAGCTGATACATAGAATGACTTTGGGGCACTGAGCTTATGGAAGAGTTGTGAACTGAATGAGGATTTCTGTATTGCAAGTTCATATTTAAATATTAACTGAGGTTGTGCTATCTTGTGAATGTAGTGTTTAGCCTCTGTAGAACACATAAATACAGAGCATCCAGGATGATATGTATCAGTGGATCTAATATCAAAAGCATGGGTAATTTGTTGAAAACATATTGAGCATGTTCTCCTCAAGGCAGCTTTCACCACAGAAAAACTATGAAATGTGTATAAAGGAGAAAAGATTTGAATGCCAAGAGTTTCACTATAGTTAAATGAAAGTTCCAGCAGTGGAAAGAACCTGAATTATCCTTACACAGAAAAATGTCTTCCACAAAGAATTTGTATAAAGTTTCCTTTTATAAAAAACTGGGTTCTGAAAGAACTTGAAATTTAAATAGTTGTAATGCTATTTTTATCAAAAGTAAGCAGAGTCTAAAGAGAGGGAAGGATTGCCATATGAGTAAAATGGAGCTAGCTACAGTGGGGAAAATACAAAAAATAATGATTGTGATCTTCATCAGTCACCTACATTGACTAGAAAATAGAGAATTGCAACCATGTGGGATGCTAGACATTGTCTCTGGATTCTAAGGTATTACTGTGGAAAGCACATTTGATGTGAATGTGTTGAACTCACTGTTTGTGTTTATATAAAATGACAATCATTGTGCTGCTGAACCAGGTGAAGGGGACAGAAAATAGAAGTTCAAGAAATACACATAAAGCTATAGATAAGCAGACTGTGATTTTGTTAGTATCTACAATATTTTTATTACAAACTCTATCTCTTTTGCTATGTTTCTCCTTAATTTTATGGAAACATACAACGGGAAGAGAACATTTACCATGACCAGTGAGTTAAACAATACAAAAAAAGAACAAAGTAAGGAAGCAATTCAAACAGTCAAGAACTGAAAACTGAGAGACAATAAAGAAAACACAAGCTGAGGAAATACTGGAAATAGAAAAGCTGAGTAAATGATCAGGAACTATGGATGCAAGCATAACCAACAGAATACAAGAGACAGAAGACAGAATTTCAGGAGCTGAAGATAAACTAAAGGAAATAGATTCGTCAACCAAAGAAAATATTAAATCTAACATATCCTTAACACGAAATATTCAGGAAATATAGGATACTGTGAAAACACCAAAACTAAAAATATTAGATACATAATAATGCAAAGTGGTACAGCTCAAAGGTGTAGAAAACATATCTGGAAAAATCATAAAAGAAAACTTTCTCAACCTGAAGAAAAACAAGTCTATGAAAGTATAAGAAGCTTACAGAACACCAAATACACTGGAACAAAGAAAAAAAAGTTCCCTTGCCACATAATAATCAATACACCAAACATGTATAATAAAGAACGAATATTAAGAATTATGAAGGAAAAGGGCCAAGTAACACATAAAGGTAGAACTATCAGAATTACATCTGACTTCACCATAGAAAATCTAAAAGCCAAAAGGTCCTGGATAGATGTTCTACAAACACTAAGTGACAACAGATGCCAGACCAGACTGCTGTACCCAGCAAAATTCTAAATCACTAAAGTTGGAGAAAACAAGATATTGCATGATGAAATCAAATTTACCTAATACATATGCACAAATCCAGCCCTACAGAAATCCAACCCAAGGAAGTTAAGTACACTCAGAAAATATAGGCAATAGATAATCTCACTTTACCAAAAGCCAGAAATAGGGCAAAATCTCACACAAAATACCATAAAAATGAATCCAAAACAAATAAGAATAAAAAATCAATGATCATAAATATCCCTTAATATCAATGGTCTTAACTCACTTATGAAAAGACATAAGCAAATAGAATGGATATGAAGACAGAATCCATCCTTATGCTGCATACAAGAAACACACTTAACCTTCAAAGACAGACATTACATCAGGGTTAAGGGTTGGGAAGAGATTTTCCAAAGCAAAAGGACATAATGAAGCAAGAAGGTGTAGCTATCCTAATATCTGATCAATTAGAATTCAAACTACAATAAATCAAAAGAGATTAAGAAGGTCATTTCATATTTATCACAGGAAAAATCCTTCAGGAAGAAGTCTCAATTCTGAAAGTCTCTGCCCCAAATACAGAGGCAAAAACAGCAGTCATAAAGAAACAATAATAAAACTCAAAACACAATATAGCCCACACCCCACTAATACCATGGAACAGGACTGTCAGGCAGAAACTTAACAAAGAACAAAGCAACTAACAGAAGTTATAGCCCAATCAGGTTTAACACATATCTATAGAACATTCCATCCATACACAAAAGAATATACATGCTTCTCAGCACCACATGAAACCTCCTATAAAATCACAACATACTTGGCAAAAAGGAAAACCTCAACAATCACAAAAGAATTGGAATAACCCCTGTATCTTATCTGACTACCATTGCTTAAAATTGGAATTCAACAGCAATACAAATTACAGAAACCCCACAAACACATGGAAATTAAACAAAGCACAATTGTATCACTCTTCAGTAAAGGAAGAAATAAAGAAAGAAATGAAAGATTTGCTAGAATTCATTGAACTCAGGAAGGTCGTCTCTAAAATACCAAATAATCCAATTAAAAAGTGAGATACTGAACTAAAAGAGAGTTCTGAATAGAGGATTCTAAAATGGCTGAACATAAGGAAGTGTTCAACATTCTTAGCCACCAGGGAAATGTAAATAAAAACAACCCTGAGAGATCATCTTACTCCTGTCAGTATGGGTTAAATAAAAAACACCAATGACAGTTTATGCTGGAGAGGATGTGGAGAAAGAGAAACTCAAGAACCAACAATTCCACTCTTATCCACATACCCAAGAGTTGTACATTCATATAATAAGGACATCTGTTCAGCTATGTTCATAGCAATATTATATGTAATAGCCAGAACCTGTAAGCAAACTAGATGCCCCTCAACTGGAGTGGATAGAGAAAATGTGGTACATTTACACAATGGAGAGCTATTCAGTGGGGAAAAAATGGAATCTTGAAATTCACAGGCAAATGAATGGCACTGGAAGAAACCATCCTGAATGAGGCAACCTGATGCTACAATGATAAACGGCACACTCGTTGAGGGTATAGGTAACTGTAGAAATTACTCACAAGAGAAAAACCCAGATGAGTCAAGTTGTGCTCTGCCACCGAAAAGGAATCTGAGAGAGAGCAAGCACACTGCTGTTCAGTCTTTTATTCCTTGCCCCATACAAGCCCTAGCTATGCCCAAAAGTGGGCCTGGCTAGTGGGGTAGTTCCACCGCCCTGTCTCTAGTCATGCCCAAATTGGGTGTGGTTAGTGAGCGGCACAGATCTGCCCTTTCATTACCACACCCATATGAGTCTTTAGACCACCACGTGGCTAATGGCAGAGCCTTAGTTTCCCCTACATTTCCCCCTTTAGACTAAAAAGGATATTTAAACATAAAACAAATCTAACTTGTGTCAATGAACAAAATGTCTCAAATATCTATCCCATGTAAACATAACTTATCTGAAAAACACCCATATCTGAACACCTCCTTCCAATCCCAACTCTAAAATAATTGAAAACTAACACTAACAGATTTAACTATCCTATAATACCAATAGTAGCGAGAGGGGGCATGGAATTCTCAAAACTACTTCCTGCTGAGATGGGACAAGGACAATCACATGGGGACCTGTGAGAAGAAATATATTAGTGTAATAAAATCTTACATAGATTAGACAGTCTCTGTTTGGCAGGAGATGCTTGATTGAAGTTCCTGACCGGAGTTCTAGTTTTGATTAAAGCTCTCATCTGAAGCTCTGGCCAGATTGTAGAAGGTGGACTGTATCAGTTCCCTGGTCTGGAGTTGTGTCGAGTGATGTAGCTCCAAACTGGTTTCAGGATGGTGCTTGTCAGGACTAGTCAGCGATGTGGGGCAGTTCAGATGCATCCAGTTAAATCAGGTGGAGTCGTTAAAGTGGAGCTCCATTCTTTTTCTAAAGCAGTTGAAGATTGCTGTCAGGAAATCACTTGTTCTCTGGAAAACTCAAACATTAATGTTAACAAAGAAATTTTTAACATTTATATGTATGCAAACTGGAAAAGCTGACAATAGGGAAGATGGTAAACATGAAGGAGATTAGACTTTTCAAAAAAAGAAATCCACAGATTTATGTTTACACAGAAAATGGAAAGCTGTGGATTCCTTACAAGCATTTATGGTTTGATGAACCAAAACACTTGGAAGCAGTGGTCCAAGTGTTTCAACATCAAAAACAGCTAAGATGATGCAGCCTTACAGACCCTGAAAATAAGGACTTATACAGGTTTCTGAATTTTGTCATGATGCCCATGGAATGTTCAGTGCCTCATCCAGCAGGAAGCAGTTTGGAATCAGCGACATCCAAATTCCCATATTATTTGAAAATTGTTGTTTTCATTAAAATGTGGTTGTGTATAGTTGGTTAATGATCACAGCCAATCTCTTTTTTTGTGCTTTCTTTTTTTATATTATATTTTTTATTTTTAAATTTAAATTTAAATTAGAAAAAGGATGCTTTGCATATCAATTTCAGGTCCCTCTCCCTTACCCTCCACTTCTCCCCCATGGCCTCACTAACCCTTCTAAAATCGCCTTATTTTACCAGGGAGGGTAAGGCCCTCCTTGGGGGTGTCCATAGTCTGTCATTTTATTCAGGGCAGGGCCTAGACCCTCCCCCGAGAGTGCAGGGTGAGAGTGCATCTCTCATTGTTGGATGGGAGCCAAAAGTCCATTTGTATACCCGGGATGAATACTGATCTACAACCCAAGGCTCGATAGATTACCTAGGCCTCCTCACTGACACCCACTGGTCTTGATCAGCCCCATGCTGGATTTCCAGGCATCAGCCTGGGATTCAAGAGCTAACCCTTGTCAGGTCAGCTGTTTCTGGGGGTTAAACCAGCCCTGTCTTAACCCATTTTCTCATCAGTCTTCCCTCTCTGTCACTGGATTTCTTCAGTTCATCTCAGTGTTTAGCTGTGGGAGTCTGCCTCTGCTTCCATCAACCACTAAATGAAGGTTCTGTTTCCCAGACTCTCTGGCCATGGGAATGCAGGCTGGCACTTGCTAGATCTGTCTAATATCCATATATGAGAGAGTACATGCCGTGTTTCTCTTTTTGTGACTGGGTTACCTCACTCAGGATGGTTTCTTCTAGTGCCATCCATTTGCCTGCAAATTTCAGGATTCAGTTGGTTTTTTTCTGCTGAATAGTACTCCATTGTGTAAATGTACCACATTTGCTCTATCCACTCTTCAGTTGAGGGGCATCTAGGTTGCTTCCAAGTTCTGGCTATTAAAACAATGCTGCGATAAACATAGTGGAACAGATGTCCTTGTTGTATGTATGAGCATCTTTTGGATATATGCCTAAGAGTGGAATTGCTGGGTCTTGTGGTAAGCTAATTCCATTTCCATAATGATTTCCAAAGTGGCTGTAACAGTTGGCACTCCCACCAGCAGTGGGGAAGTATTCCCCTTTCTCCACAACCTCTCCAGCATAAATTGCCCTGGTGTTTTTTATTTTAGCCATTCTGACAGGAGTGAGATGGTATCTCAGAATTGTTTTGATTTGCATTTCCCTGATGGCTAGGGATGTTGAACACTTTCTCAAGCGCCTCTCAGCCATTTTAGACTCCTCTTATGAGAATTTTCTATGTAGTTCTATAGCCCACTTTTTAATTGGATCCTTTGGTGTTTTGGAAACATGCTTCTTGAGTTCTTTGTAAATTTTGGAAATCAGCCTCTGTCAGATATGGGGTTAGTGAATATGTTTTCCCATTCTGTGGCCTGCCTTTTTGTCTTGTTGACTGTGTCCTTTGCCTTACAGAAGCTTCTCAATTTCAGGAGGTCCATTGTATTAATTGTTGACCTCAGTGTCTGTGCTACTGGTGTTATGTTCAGGAAGCGGTTTCCTGTACCAATTTGTTCAAGGGTACTACCCACTTTCTCTTCTAAGTGGTTCAGTGTGGAGGTCTTTGATCCATTTGGACTTAAGTGTTGTGCATGGCAATAGACATGGATATATCCACATTCTTCTACATGCCAGCATCCAGTTATACCAGCACCATTTTTTGTAGATGCTTTCTTTTTTCCATTGTATATTTTTTGCTTCTTTGTCAAAGATCAGATGTTCATACATGTATGGGTTAATATCAGTGTGTTCAATTCGATTACATTGGTCTACCTGTCTATTTTTATGCCAATACCAAGCTGTTTTCAAGACTACAACTCTATAATAGAGCTTGAAGTTAGGGATGGTGATGCCTCTAGGTATTGCTTTGTTGAATAAGGTTATTTTAGTTATCCTGGATCTTTTATTTTTCCATACAAAGTTGATTAGTGTTCTTTCAAGGTCTGTGAAGAATTGTGCTGGGATTCTAATGGGGATTGCATTGAATTTGTAGATTGCTTTTGGCAGGATTGTCATTTTTATTACGTTGATCCTACCTATCCAAGAGCATGGGAGATCTTTCCATTTTCTGATGTTTTCTTTAATTTCTTTCTTTAAAGACTTAAAGTTCTTGTGATACAGGTTACAGGTCTTTCACTTGTTTGGTTAGCATTGCCCTAAGGTATTTTATGCTGTTTGTGGCAATTGTAAAGGGAGATGTTTCTCTAATTTCTTTCTCAGCTCTTATATCATCTGTATATTGTAGGGCTACTGATTTTCTTGAGTTAATCTTGTATCCTGCCACTTTGCTGAAAGTATTTATGTATGGGTCTATTTAATTTAATAATTTAATCTTGATTTAATGTTGGGAGGTAACATGTACATCTGGAAATTTATCCATTTGTTTACATGTATCCATTTTAGAGGGATACACATATGTTCAAACACCTCTTTATGATTTTCCAATTTTCCTCGGTGTGTCTTAATGGCTTCCCTTACACCCTTAAATTTTTTTAATTTTCATTATTTATCTTTTACTTTTGTTATTTTGGGTAGAGTTATGTCAATCTACTTACATTTAGTTTCATTCATTTTTTGAATTGATTTTCCATTTCTGAGTTTCCATTAATTTCTGCCTTAATTTGGATTATGTCTTCCACTTACATTTTTGAGTTGTTAATTGTTTCTTATTTTCAAGGCAAACTTTATTAACTTGTGATTTCTCAAACTTTTTGATGTGGGTTCTCAGTGACATAAAATTTCCTCCTATGTCCATTTTCATTTTTCCCCATAGATTTTGGTATGTTGTAATTTAGTATTCACTCAAAACAAAGAATTTTATAATTTCCAACTTGTTTTTTCCCTTAAATCAAGTTTGGTTCAGTTTTATGTAACTTGGCTTCCTTATATTTGCATTCTTTCAACTTTTTCTTTTATTGTTTCTATCTGAGTTAGTCCAGATAGACTAACTGTATGAATGCAGGATGTGATCTCAATTTTTCTGTGTTTTAGAGACTTGCATTTTCCTAATGTACAGTGCATTTTGCAGAAAGTCCCATGAAGTGCAGAGAAGAATGTTTACTCTTTACCTTTGTTGCAATGTCCCAGAGGTATATGTTATCTATTTGATTTTGAGGAAGTACAAATACATAGGATCACAAATACTTCCCAATGTTATAAAATAGTAGTAGCAGTTCACATGCAGAACTTAAAAACAAGAACGAAAAATGACAGGAAGTAATACAAACCATTTGATAGTAGCTATTAATATTTATGATATCATAATTTTAATGAAGGGACAAGACAAATAAATTGAATCAGAAAAAAATACCCAGGATTTTTCTGATTTCAGGAACATTTTGAAAGTATTGTTTCATGTGAGTGTGTTAGTGAAAGTTGCTAAATGTATAGTGAAAAAACAGTAATTTGTGTAAATACATCATTTTTCTTCAGATTTAGAAATGCACGATGTGTTAAATATAAAGTTAGAATTGACTTATGATGTCCTTTGACTTTAGAACTTCTCTATTCTTTTTCATATTACTTGTCTATTACTGAAATTGAGGTCTTGAAGCACTCACCATCTCTGTTCTGGGGTCAATCTGTGCTTTGTAATCTAATACTATCAGTAAGGAACTTGGGTAGTCCTGTGTTTAATGTGTACATAATTCAAATTGTTATATCCTGTTGTTAGATTTTTCCCCTTTAATGAGTAGTGTACTGTTTTCCTGAATGGCTTTTGTTTGATGTCTAATTTGTTAGGCCTGCTTACATTTTAGATACATTTGCTTGGAATGCTTTTTCCACTCTTTAGCTCTAATTTTGTATCTGTCATTCATTGGGAAATATGTTTCTTGAGTATTTATGAGTATTCTGGATCAGGCACTTACTGTTTTATATCAACCAATGGGATTTGATGTTAAAAATTTTGAGATGGTGACAGAGAGCTGATTTCCAAAATATATAAAGAACTCAAGAAAGTAGCCACCAAAACACCCAATAATCCAATTAAAAAGTGGGGTACCAAACTAAATAGGGAATTCTCAACAGATGAACCTAAAATGGCTGAAAGACACTGAAGAAAGTGCTCAACATCTTTAGCAATCAGGGAAATGCAAATCAAAACAACTCTGACCTACCATCTTGCTCCTATCAGAATGGCTAAAACCTAAAACACCAATGACAGTTTATGCTGGAGAGAATGTGGATAAAGGAGAAGACTATTCCACTGCTGGTGGGAGTTCAAAACCATACAGATACTTTGGAAATCAGTATGGCAGTTCCTCAGGAAAATGGGAATCAGTCTGCCTCCAGATTCAGCAATTCCACTTTTAGGCATATACCCAATAGTTGCACATTCATGCAGCAAGGACATCTGGTCCACTGTTCATAGCAGCATTATTTTTAATAGCCAGAACTTGGAAGCAACCTAGGTGCCCATCAATTGAAGAGTGGATAGAGAAAATGTAGTGCATTTACATAATGGAGTACTATTCATTGGGGGAAAATAAACAATGGAATCTTGAAATTCGCTCCCAAAGGGATGGAACTAAAAGAAACCATCCTGAGTAAGGTTACCCAGTCACAAAAAGAGAAACATGGTTTTTACTCACTCATATATGGATATTAAACATGGAGCAAAGGATTGCCAGCCTACAATCCACACTGCCAAAGAAGCTAGGAGACAAGGAGGACCCTAAGAAAGACAGACATACATGGTCCCCCAGAGAAGGAGAAAGGGACAATATCTCCTGAAGTAATTGAGAGGATGGTGGAGAGGAGAGGGAGTTAGCAGAAAGAGTAGGAAAGAGGAGGAGGGGAGAGGAGGAAGGTTGAGTCGGGGGAAGAATAGAGGAGAACAAGAAAAGAGATGCCATACTAGAGGGAGCCATTATAGGTTTAAAGAGAAATATGGCAGTAGAAAAATGTCCAGAGATCTACAAGATGACCCCAACTAAGAATCTTAGCAATAGTGGAGAGGCTTAAATGCCCTTCATCTATAATGGGATTGATGATTATCTTATATGCCATCCTAGAGCCTTCATCCAGTAGCTGAAGGAAGCAAAAGCAGACACCCATTGCTAAGCACTGAGCCGAACTCCTGGAATCCAGTTGCAGAGAGGGAGGAGTGATGATCAAAGGGGTCAAGACCAGGCTGGAAAACCCACAGAAACAGCTGACCTGAATAAGGGGGAACTCATGGACCCCAAAATGATATCTGAGAAAGCAGCACAGGACCCAGACTCCCTGAAAAATGTTTGTACCAGTTACAAGTCTTGGGCAGTCTATGGGGTCTCTGGTAGTGGATCAGTATTTAACCCTAGTGTACAAATGGACTTTGGAAGCCCATTCCACATAGAGGAATACTCTCTCAGCCTAGACATACAGGGGAGGGCCTAGGCCCTGCTCCAAATGATGTGACAGACTTTGAAGCTCCCCCATGGAGAGAGTCTCACCCTCCCTGAGGAGCAGAAAGGGGATGGTATAGGGGGCCGGTGGGGGACAGGGGAGGAGGCAAGGGAGTGGGAACTGGGATTGATATGTAAAAGAAGATTGTTTCTAATTTAAATAAAAATATACAAGAAAAACAAATTTTGAGATGGCAGTTTACACACAAAATATGTTAGTTTAAAAACATTAACAATCATCTATAGAGCTTGCAGGTTCTAAATTCACACTCCTTTAATTTCATGTACATTTTACACAAAAAAATGCAAAATTAAATGGGACAATAGTCTTTTTCAGTGGAAACACACAGGTTTGGAGCTTGGCGTTTTGTTCTCCTGGGAACCAATAAAAAACACACTATGGCCAACTCAATTGGAGTTTATGTCTTCCCCAAACTGTATTAATTAGACAATTTCAGTAAAAGGCATTAACAAAGTGTGTTATTTTATTAGATCTACTTACAAAGTATTTTTGTACTTTGACAATATAAAAATACTTATAAAAATAATACTATTGTTAAATATGTAAAAATTTGGATTTTCTTAAACTTTGTATTTGAACCATGCCTGCCATAAAAAACTGTGATACACAAATGATCAGATTATAGGTGTGCAACAATAAAATAACCAGCAACATACTTGGTTTGGATAACACATGGTTTGCCATAAATTGTATAATTAGTATGATTATAGTTGAAAAGAGGACACTTTAAACTTGGTAATTAATCTGTACATTTTTACATGAGACATCATTCTCTATACCATAAATAGATATTGATGTCATGATGATAAATATATTCAATAGTTGCTTTACTTTTTAGGAGCTTGTGTAAATATTACTGAGAACTCTGGCAATTCCAAACTTAAAGAAATTAGTGCAAATATTTGAGATTAACAAAAAAGATACATTATTTCTAAATACTATCATTTTGATACTTAAGAAATGTGACAAATGTGCCTGAATTCATGGATTTGTCAGTAGAAAAATAGGTAAAGAGCAGGATTCTTTGTATGCTGCTGTTTCCAGCCTCACATAATTTCAATTCTATAGAAGAAGAGATTTAATACATATTTATTCTCATGAATGAAATTTATGAAGGTAACTCAGTATACAACTTGATATCAACCTAATCTTTTATTTTCAGAAAAAAACCCAATCATTGAGATTCTGATTTATTATGGAAGAAAAATGCTATAGTATAATTAATATGCTTGCCCCCTAATATATTAGATTGGTGATTCAACCAAAAAAATGAACATGATTAAAAGATAAATAGACTTTTGCAATTAAAAGTTCAGGTTATTTTACACATTCAGACTGAAATATCATAAATATCTTAAATAAATCTTTCATTCTAAAATATTTTTAAGTAACCTGCACCCAGATACTTATGTTTTCAAATTTTAAAACACTGAAAAACGGTGACTATCCACAGTAAACTAGAAAAAAATCTTAAAATTTGACTTTTCATATTCATCTAATAAATAAATTGTTTCAAGTATTTAAAATACAAATGCACACATAACTGATACAATGAAACCTGCACATCCTAAATCAGCCATATTTCTAAGTTAGTGAGAAGGAAAAGCAATCCCATACACAGTGAGAGAGACTGTCATTATTACTTTGAAAGGAAATTAACTACCATGAATTAAAAGATTCTATACTGTGCATATGTAGACTAATATGCATAATCAGATGGTCAACATAATTTGTATCTAATAGACATTATGCACATACAAAATGTTTACTTACCATCTTTTAACAACAAGAAACTAACATCAAATTAGAAAATTAGACCACATAAAAACTATTGTAATAGAAAATAATGCTAGCCTTGCAATTGCTGATCTTTTGTAGTTATGGCATTAATTAATTAATGATGAATATACTTAAGTAGCTACAATTAGGAAATGACTAAATTTAACTGGAGAAGGAACAGTCCACTTTTCAAATTGCATGCAGAGTTTCTCACACCTAAGTAAAAAAAATTATCAAAAGTGTGAAAGTCTTTGTGAGCCTTGGAGAATATATGATTGCATTTGCACCACTCTCTATGAAAAGCACATTTTGAAAATTTGTTGTCTAAACAAAACATAACTTTTATAGTTTTTACAATTGTAAATTTATTTTAGTTTCATTGCCTACTTCATAAGATATTAAATCATACTTACACAGCACTCTCTTCTTTTCCATATCAGACAAGCCAGCCACAGAGAGCTCATGTTCCTGCCAGTGTGATTTTGCAGGCATGGGGTTGCTGCTATGTAACCTGGAGAGGGACTCTGGCTGATGCCAGAGATGCCTGAGCTGCTGAGATGGGCGAGCATAGTACCCTGGAGAAAGGAATTGGACAGGATCTCCTAACTAGATTGGGTGCATGGGGGCTTGGGGAGAGGGAGTTGGGTGAAAGAGACAGAGAGAATAGGAGGGCAGAGGAGGACATAGAGAGCAAGAAGGTTGATTCAAGACAAAATAGAGAGCAGGATGAAACATACCACATTAGAGTAAGCCATTAGAGGTTTTGAGGAGAAATCTGGTACTAGTGAGATTTTTCTGAGATCTACAACAATGACACCAACTGGCAATGTAAACAATATTGAGGAGGCTACCTTAAATGCCCTTCCTCAATAATGAGATTATTGACTACATTATGTGCCATCCTAGAGCCTTCATACAGTGGCTGATGTAAGCAGAATCAAAAGCACACAGGTAAACACTGACCTGAATTGCTGGAACCCAATTGCAAAGAGGGAGGTGTGATGAGCAAAGGGGTCAAGATCAGGCTGGTGAAACCCACAGAAACAGCTGACTTGAACAAAGGGGGTCTCATGGACTCCAGACTGATGGCTGAGAGGCCTGCATGGGACTGATCCAGAACCCCTGAATGTGGGTGTCAGTGAGGAGGCCTCAGTAATCTATGGAACATCTGGTAGTAGATCAGTATTTATCCTGGGCTTATGAATTGACTTTGGGAATCCATTCCAAATAAAATAATTCTCTCTCTGTCTGGATACTTGGGTGAGGGCCTAAGCACTGATACGCATGGATTTTTTGACAGACTTTGAAGATTCCCCCTTTGAGGGCCCCAAGGGAACAGATAGGGGATGGGGTGGATGTTGGGGTGTTGTTGAGGGTGGAAGAGGAGGGGAGGGAGAGTGAGCTTGGATGGACATGTGAAGCAAGATTGTTTCTAAGTTAAATAAAAAAATTTAAAAAGAAAAAAGATACAGAGAATTGTTAAATACTACACAAACATGTCCATGATCCTAATAGACATAAAAATATAATAATCTCAGGCAATTCTCTGTACATAGCAAAAATGTTGGCTATATAATCTTTTTCAAAATGTGATATGAGTGGACAAGAAAACATAGTTTATTTAAAGAAGACCAGAAATTTTTAAGGAAACAATCCACAGAAAACAGTCTTGCGAGAAAATTTATGCTTAACTCCCCTGTAAGTTGTACTAAAACATTTAAGTTCTTTCACTAGTACAATTCCCTCAATGCCCAAGGAAGGCCAGGAATTTCTTTGCACTGATGAAATAAGTTATTATTTTAAAAACACAATTTAAGAAAAATCTGAATAAAGGAAATTTTATCCGGTACACGTATCTTCTTAACATGTGCACCAAAATATACTAGAAATGAATGTTAAGATTTAGAGTAGGGAAACACTGAATTAAAGGCAAGGGAGGTGCTGAATTTAAAGATGTCTCCCTGCCTTAGTAGCATGAGAAGAGACAGAAGCCTCATTCCATCATGCAGTTTTTCACTTGAACCTACATGGGTTTGGAGACAAATGACAAGGAATATTATTCAGTGAAGATACAAGTCAGAGTGTGGGAAAAGAGGAGAAAATAGACTTCAAGGTAGGAGCTGTCTCACTGTTACTTCATGTTGTGCTGCTGTTATGGAAGTCTCAAAAGAGGCTCCCAGGACACCTGCTGTGGAGGGTGCTCTAGTTAATATCTTGCCTCTGGCTCCTCATTGGGAGACAACAGTCCAGAGAGGGTCATTTTATACTTTCAGTTTGCTAATTTAGAATTTAAATGTCAATGACTTTCATTATGTGATTTTCTTTAGTAAGATAGAAAAACTAAGATTTGATGTTTGGAAGATAGGATGACTTGCATCTGAGGGTAATAGAGAGTCATTGTAGGTAGGCACAGTAAAGAATTAGACCCATACCTGGGGTAACAACATTAGAAAATATGGAATACAAAAAAAACCCACTTCTAAATTGACAAAATTCTTCTTTAACAAATGTCTCCAGATTCAAAGTTGTCTTGGTCTTTGAATTTCTGAGTCTGCATTCCATACACAAAAGTAATTTGTGGATGAAAGGAATTATTTCGGCTTATAGCTCTACATTTACCCTTCACTGAGGGAGCACAGGGCAGAAACTCAAATCAGAAAGCTGGAGACAGGAATTGATTCAGAGCACATTGAGGAAGACTGCTTAATATCATTCTAGAAATGGCTTGTTGGGAGATAAGCTCTCAGTGATTTTTCTCCAGTTTACTTGTTTGTTTTCATTTGCTACTCATCGTAGCCCTACCACCTGAATGCCAATGATCTTCCTGCTATTCCATGAGGCTTGGAGATCAAAATGTAGGCATGGACCTCCTACAGACTAATCAACCCATTCACCATTCTCACAATCCTTCTGGTTTGATCCCCTAGGATCCTCCCCTGGATGCATAGTAAGCATTCACACCTCCTACTGGATCATATCCCTCACTTTAGAGCTGACCATATTGTAGAGATTGCTTGTCAGAATCTCTAAATTTGGGCAATTATCTTCCACACTGTTGTTAATAATAACTTACTTATCTATTCTGTACTTTTCTCCTTTACTTACTATAATGTGAATATTGGTCACTTTCAGGTTTTCCACATCTCAGTCATATCCAATCATATTTTTGTAATATTCATCAGTAATATTTTCTGAATAAACCATTTTTGTAACTTATTTTCTGCTTGAGACTCTGTTTTCTTCATTACCCATTATGTTGATGAAGCTGTTTACTAAGCTTTAGTTTGGGCTCATACAGTGTTTCAGTTCTATAATGTTGGATAGTGCTATTCCCTTAGAAATTATGTTCAATGAATTCTATAATTGTATGGTGTATTAAGAGTCTTATTTGTTTTTTCTCTGAAATTATGTTCATGTCTTCTTTCATTTGCTTGGACATTGTTAAATTTAGTCTTCTAATCCTTTATTGTTTTTGTTTCTATGATAAGACTTTAACATCTGGACTTTCAAAAGAAACATTTAAATTAGAAACAATCTTATTTTATATATCAATCACAGATCCATCTCCTGCCAATCATCCAATGCCTCTCACTGACTCCCCATCCTAATTCCCATCCACTCCTCAGGGAGGGTGAGGCCTTCCATTGGGGATATTCAAATACTGTCATATCATTTGTGGCATGGCCCAACACCTCCTCCATGTATCTGCTAAAAATGTATCCTTCCATGGGTAATGGGCTCCCAAAGTCTATTCATTTGCTAGGGATAAATATTGGTTCCATTGCTAGAGGCCTCATAGGCTTCCCAGTCCTCCTAACTGACAGAGGAAGATTGAGTCTGGGGAAGAATAGAGAAGAGAAAGAAAAAGGATATCTTAATAAAGGAAGTCATTATTGATTTAAAGAGAAACATGGATGTAGGGAATTGTACAGAGATACAAAAAGATGACCCCAACTAAGAATCTAAGCAATACTGGAAAGGCTACCTTAACTGTCCTTCCCCTATAATGAGATTGATGACTACATTATAAGCCAACATAATGCCTTTACCTGGTAGCTGATTGACAAAGAAGAAAAAGATCCACAGCTAAGCACTGAGCCAAACTCCTGGAATCTCATTGTAGAGAGGGAGGAGTGATGAGCAAAGGGGTCAAGACCATTCTGGTGAAAAACACAGATTCAGCTGACCTAATCAATTGGGAACTCATGGACCCCAGACTGATATCTGGGAAACCAACATCGGAGGCAACTGGTCTTAAAATGTGGAAGCTTTCATTCTTACTATTGTATACCTTCAAAAACACAACATAATATTCCTTTTAATGTTGTAGACTAAATAATGATTGGAAAAGGACTAATATGTGATAAATTTCATATCTTTCTCTCTTTTGGACTCTTTCTTAAGAAGAGAGGTTCTATCTGTGAATGACAGATTTAGTGTTGTGTCACTTTAGACCTCCTTCAAGAGTCTGCACCTATTACCTTGTTGTAGCCTGTGTGTTGCATACCCATGTTGTGACTCTAGTCTGTAGTAACCTGCTTTGTGTCCCATATTGAGGGACCACTTGCAGTAGCTGGATTTTCTAGACCTACACTCAGATACAGCAGACTTCCCTGTTCATATCTGAGAGGAAGAATGTGGATTGAGACAAGGTAAAGATACTGAGGAAAAGAAAGAGACACAGAATAGAGTCTGGAATGCAATCTGATGAATATTCAATACCCCGAGTTTATTCTTCAACATTCTAATATATTGTAACCAAAAAGGTGGAAAATGACAAAGGCTTCTTTGTAATGACAAAAGGTAGAAATAGAATTTCTTCCTTTCCAAACATTTAGTAACCACACCAAAGAAATATCTCTTTATCCAGCCTTGAGGGTTAAGAGTACCCCCACCTTAGAGCAAGTCTCTTGTTATTTAGATAAGACATCTATGACTAAGACCAAACATCCTACAGTAGCCATGCCTTAGACCTTTATGTCTCATGACTTACTGTGGAAGAGTATGGATAGTTTTGAAGTCTCTGACCTGAAAGATGAGAAATTAGTGGGCTCAAAATATGATACTAAAATTTTGAATCTAGACCTGGAAAATAGATATTTATATATAGACTACATTGCTAATATAGACTCCTATTTTATTACCAGAGAATTGTTATGGGAAGTGAAGGGCAGAAATCAGTAGAGTGAACAAGGTAATAATTAAATATGTGATCTGTGTTACTAGGGAGTTGGAGAACACAGAAAATATGTTGTCATGATTTAACTGAGGCATAATATATGTCAAGAAGTTGTCAGATAAAAATGCTGGTTGATGGACTATTCTGGCATGACTGAAGATCAAGATGGTTGGGAATGAATTCCTGTGAGTAGAGTAAACAATTATATCAGCCACACAATAGAGAGGAAAGTTGCATATACTAGAATGTCTGTTTGGAAGTCAGGGATGACGATGAATTTGAATTAGTAAAGAACATTGCTATAGGACACAAAGAGATGTAGAGATCAGAATCCTTCCTGTATCATGGAGTCTCCTTTCATTAAACATGGCATGTTTAAAGGATCCACCTGTGAAGTAAGCTGAAATAGCAAACTAGGGACTGCAGAATTTTCTATCTGACACAAATACTGTGTGGACTGCCATGACCATAAAAACATTTCTCTATGTTGGGCCCACACAATATAAGAGTTGTGTAGTATTTTTAGTTGTGAGCCTCCAAGTAGTGGGAACAAGAGCTGCCCCTGGCACTTGAGTTGGTTTTGGTAACCCATTATCTAGTTTGTGCTGCCACACCTAGCCTTGATGCAGGAGGAGAATCTTGGCCCTGCCTCACCTTGATGTGTAATGCTAAGTTGATGCCCATATGTGTGTGGCCTGCCCCTTTCTGATCAAAGAACCAAGGACAGAATAGGAGGATAGAGGGGAGGCACTGGGAGGAAAAAGGAGGATGAGAAGGAGGGAATGTCAGATTGGGGTGTAAAATAAATGAAAAAAATTAATAAAGCAACAAGAACAACAATAATATATTTCCCATACACATGATTTTTTAAGAGAGAGTAAATTCTGACCATAGCAGTTGAAATTGGCATTAGAATTCATTCAAGAACATATGACATGCATTTTTGACTAGGAAGACTTACCCCATCTGAATGGAGTTGGAAAGGGAGCAAATGGTTGGTATAAGGCCAGAGTCAAGAGAAAAATGGGGTGAGAGGAGTTTTTGAAACTGCTGCTGGTATACAAAATATTTTTAAATGAAAAACGTATGACCTTTGGTGTTTACTATTAATTCTGCATATTTTGGCATCCCTGCACTCACAAACTATTAAAATGTAACTATACTGTGATTTTGAGATTGAAAGACTATCCATGCCATTGCCTCTGGAATATTTCTTCCGTATTCTCTGAACATATCTCCGTGGCAACAACATAATGTCTACAGAATATTTAACATAGAAAATACTTTGATCATATTCAACACCTCTATACAAAATTCTCTTGGGTCCATCCCTCCCCACCTAACAATAAAAATTCAAGTTACTTTATTTGTAAGCATATCACATATATTTCATGTTTACCAAGTATTATTGAGTATAGAACATATCACTGAATGTGCTTAACCTAAAGGACAGCAACACTGTTTAAAGGAAACTGACACTCTCCTTCTCCTAGCATTTATCAATTGCCAATTGTACTCCTTTGAGTTATTGGATTCAATATCTACATCCTCTCTGCTGGTGGGGGACTGGAATGGGTCTTGGTTATGATGCCACAAAATAATTGTGAATTCAAATATATGGCTACAAAATACTTGAGTCATAAAATATGGAATCCAGCAGATATTGGCTTGGAAGATTAATCTCTAATTGTTATATTTACTACTAGTAAAAGGTGATATGCTCTCTATTGGAGAAAATCAGTAATCGATATTGCCTAGCACTGGATGATATCTGCTACAGATAAGACTGGGCTGTCAAGATAAGTTCACTTGTAAAACAATGATAGAAAAATGGCAGAAGAAAGCAACCACATTAAGAAAGGTTATATGAAGTCTGATACTACAATAGTTAATGTGGTTGTAAACCTTTGGCTTGCATGGCCAGATGCTACAATGTAGAATATATAACTATTATTCTGTGAAATAATCTTAGTGTTGAAATAATGCATTGCATAATTTAATAGACTGATATTTTGAGTGACTTGGGTATCTAAATTCTAAGATAGACAGCATTACAATTATGGAATGTACTTAATTTTGATAAGATTATTTCATTTTATATTCCTTATCCAGAAAAAGTACAACCTGGAAACAGTGGTATCATGACTCATCACAAAGGGGCATAAAGTAGGAAAACACAAAGAAATGATGGCTGTGATACTCATTAGCCATGAAGCAGAATTATGAGAAAGAGCCATGTAACCTTGTATAATGGAGGAAAAGGTATAAAAAGCTAGAAAGGTGCAAACCAAGACCAGGATGTTCTGTGTGGCTCTGGATTCAGGGGAAAATCTGGTGGTTGCATGAGTGCTGAGTATGTACTGAACCCTCTTCTTGTGTCCATAGAGTATGACAATCATGGTGATGCTAGAACACACAATGAATATAGAAAACAAGACTTCAGGGAACACCCAAAATGTTGTGTACAGTGAATCTACTATTCCGTTACGACTGAGAGAGGCACAAAATTTAAAATCTCTCATTTTTGTCTCATTTTCACTAGTACTTTTTGTAGACATGTACATGGGAAAAACCGTATTTACTATTATGTACAGGATCCAGAGGAAGGAAATGGAGAAGTGAACATATTTTGGTAGTTTGATTTTAAGAACTTTACAGTAGGAAATATTAGGGCTGATGGTGATGGCCTGGAAGACACTCAAGAGGCAGGTGGAGGTGATGGACATGCTCCTGCCAAGTCTATGAACATAGAAAATAAGATTGCATTCAACATCATTGAAGAATTGTTTCCACTCAAAAGCTCTCATTACCTGGGGCACTCCTCTAGAGAGAATGATTAAAGAGTTTGCTGTGAACACATGTGTAAGAATTAAGTCTACAGTCTTTAATGTGTGTTCACTGTAGTAAATGAGTAGATAGTGGAAAAGAAAAGATATATTTCCTAGAATTCCAAGTGCACTCTGAAGTGAGATCACTATTCCTATAGCCAAGTTTCTGGAGTCCATATTTTTAGTCAACACTTATTCTTTAAAAGAATAACAACAAGTATGTCTCTAAGCCAAATTATACATTGAAATTTTCTATCCTTTTATGCAGATGAAGAACAATCACTTGAGTTCAGTTTGCAAAGGCAGTGTGTGTAAATTAACAGTACTGTTTCAAAACAAATACTTTGCCTTCAGGAATAACTCTCGGTAAAATTGTTGAAGTTTATAATTGTCCATATTTATGGAGTGAATTTCTAATACATCTCTATATTTCTTAAAGCTTTCAGCATTTAAAATAGCACCATGTTTCAATGAAGAAGCAATCACCAGTTGAATGCAATTGGAAAGAATGTTCACATGCACATTCCAGAATCAACTTTTCTTTCTACAATAAATTGCTGGAAAGGAGACAAAAATTTGCAGCTTCAATGTGAAGAAGTTCTATGCTATTTACATCCAAAATGTAAACTCCAAAAATCTATATTTTTCTTCAATGAATAAAAAATCTCTATGTTCTTATATGAGAAGACATATACAAAATAGCATAAAACAATCTTATACTGAGGTTTAAATGATAAGATAGATAAGGTTTAATTAAGAGATACAACATATCAAATTTCAAACACTCACACACACATATCATTCGCTATGAGATATTGTGGAGAAAACAGAAAAAAACCATGTTTATTTCATTTAGCAAACTCACATGATATTTAAAACAAACACACAATGAAGAAAAGCCAGGGGAAGGATGTACATTGCCAAAAGTCAATAGGCAGTTAAATAAATTTAAATTAAAAGTAGCTTGACACATCAGCCATTGGTAAGGATAAGATAAATTAGGAATGTGACAAACTGTCCATGCTATTCCTAATGAGTCAAATGTTTAACTTGAGTAGGCATGTGTCTACTTGTTCACAATTTCACTCCTTCAAAGAAAAATTTAAAATATACATGCAAGAAACAGCTACCAACAAAGGGCACTCCTAATGCAGTCTTTATGAATCAAGTCTCTCAATTAGACATGATGACAAATGCTTTCCATCCTTCCACCCAGAAAACAGAGAAAGGCAAAACATTCTGAGTTCATGGCCATGTTGCTATGTATACAGTTAATTCCAGGACAGCCAGAATAACAAAGGGAGACCCCGAATTAAAACAAACCAAAAGAAATGTCCTCCATCTGCTGACACTCACAGTGCTGTCTTCTGTAGCAGTATAAATAAAAAGGAACTGCATTTAAAAGACCAAATGCATAACAAATATAACAGTTCATATGGTATATGTCCCTTGAGGCAAATCTCAATTTAAGTCAGCAGTGATTCAGGCTCTTACAGGTTAGCACAGATATGAACTCATGTCCCCAAAGTCCTAGCAAACAAAGAACCCAGCAGGATGGTATGGCTGATGTCATGAATTATGAGTATAACAAATAAGCTCTTCACAGTGTTGCAACTATTTCATAAATCATAGAAGTGCAAATAGGGTTTCACTCTGCAATATAGGCTTGCCTGAGGCTTCCTGCAACTTCTTCCTTGGCATATTCATTCCAGAGTCTGTTTCTTGGTGCATGTGTTACAAACTAAGTGGAATTTACTTGTGAATTCCAATACCCAGGGCCTTGTGTGTTCTTTGTCTTTCTTTTACAAAAGAAACTTAATCACCTTTCACAATAAACAGAAAGTGACTTTGTTTTAAGGGCTGCTTACCTATGATTGATAAGAAGTCTGTCCTCTGGAAGATGAAAGCCTTATTACTATAGGTTAAAATACTGATCCAAGGCAAACCGATCATTAAAATTAAAATGATGAATATTACAACTTACCCAGGACATATTTTGGAAAACTATCTTGAATCTTTATTGCATTTGATGATACCTAGTTGTTATTTTAGATAAGGAAATAATACCAAGAATATTATTTCGGGGAATATACAGAGTCCTAATGAGAACAGTTACAAAAACAGTACACTGGGCAACATCTTCAGTTCAGTTCTTCTCTCAGACTTGGTTTACTGAGGTGCTAGAATTACTGGATAAGTACAGTGTTTTCATATGGCAGATGTGTCAGGACAAACAATCCAAATTAACAGAAAAATTTCCAAACTGAGCTGTGAAGCACTTGAAAGAAAATTATTAGGAGTGGTATGCACAATACTTATGAATCATGTATAAGAAGCTGAGTGCTCTTTCAGTATCACCTGAAATTAACTTTCCTCACAGAGCAGTACCCACTCAAAAATTAACTGCATTGAGTCTTCTTTTTTTAGCTTTTTTTCTTACTTTAATTTTAAATAGCTTGCTTCGCATGCAATACCAGTTCCCTCTCCCTCCCCTCCTCCTGCACTCCCTCACCCCCCCAGCCTCCCACCCTAACCCCACTTCTTTCCACATTGAGGAAATCCAGAGTCTGTCATTTCACTCAGGGCAGGGTCCAGGCACTCCCCTAAGAGTCCATGCTGAGAGAGCATCCCTCTTTGTGTTATGGACACACAAAGTCCATTTGTAAGCCAGGCATAAACACTGCCCAAGGCCCCATAGGTTGCCCAGGCCTACACACTGACCATCCTGAGTGAAGTAACCCAGTCACAAAAAGACAAACATGGTATGTACTCACTCATATATGGATTTTAGACATGGATCAGGATAGTGCCAGTCTGCACTTCCACTGCCAGAGACTCTGGGAAATGGGAAAGAACCTAAAAGAGATATGCATGGTAACCCAAAGAAGAGGAATGAGGCAAGATCTGATCAGATTGGGAACACGGACACGGCGAGGGGTGGAGGGGGGAGTGGGATCTGGGAAGAAGAGAGGGGTAGAAGAGGAAGAGAGAGTTGGCCATGGGGGAACAGGAAGGTTGAGTGGGGGGGGGAGAAAAGGGGGAACAGGATGAGAAATACCATAATAGAGGGAGTCATAGGTTAGAAGACAGATCTGGCACCAGTGATCTAAAGGGATGACACCAACTGGCAAGGTAAGCAATAGTGGAGAGACTACCTTAAATGCCCATTCCTGATAATGAACCTGACATCTACCCTATATGCCATCCTAGAACCTTCATCCAATGACTGATGGAAGCAGAGGCAAACACTCACAGTTAAACACTGAACTGAACCCATGGAACCCAGTGACAGAGAGAGAGGAGCAATGAGCAAATTGGCAAAACCAGCAGGGACAGCCGATCTGAACAAGGTGGAGCTCTTGGACCCCAGACTGCATTGAGTTTTCTTGAAGCTATAGTGAAAAATGCAAACAGAAGTGACAATATATTAATCACCAATATAATATTGTTCCTCTGCCTCCTACTGTGATTCCCATGGAGTTTTTTTGTGGAAAACATAACTCTCTTCACTTTCAAAACAAAATCTGAGGAAAAAACTTGTAGAAGATTGTCTAAAGAGAAAGTTCATTTTGTGCAATGTGGACAGTGGGAAATAACAATAAGGCCTGGTTTCATCCACCAAAATTTTTAAACAGCATTTGTGCATCAACCACATTTCTAAACCTTATGATGCTATAATTTTTCTATTCTAGACTAAATTGATATTATGTAAAATGCAATTTATTCTTACAGAGACTACCTGTATCCAAGTTTGAATTGATGATTGTAAGAGATACCCAATATATGATTTTCCAGCTAAAATGTTTTTGATTGCTAATACAAAATAATGTATCTGAAATGAATTGAACAGAATTGCTTTTATGAGCCTTGTTCAGGACTGATAATCATCTATGAAATATAAAAACTGACATAAGAAACAATTTTGTGCATAGAATTTCAGTTATTACTATGATGTGACAAAGAGCTCAGGTGGAATGACCTATGTTCAATCTCCAGATATCAAATAAAAATATAACTTGTGTATTGTAGTATACTTGTATTCTAAGCTCCAGAGAAGCACATATGGAAAACTAGCTGGGGCTCACCAGGCTAACTAGGTGAGATAGAGCCAGGCAGTTAAGGGACCCTGTTTCAACATGAAAAAAGAGTATGTTATATAAGGCATCAAAGAGCATACGGAAGTGTTAGTTCTTCTGAACTCATGGTTCACCTGCACCTGCACATACATATACAAATGCACAAATATATATGCATACACACATTTGTACATGCACATTAACTCATATATGCAGAGAAAAAGAACATCAAATTCTCACAAATTTCAAACTGAGTCTTACATTTTATAATCTGTATGTTGATCAAACTGCTAATAAAAATCCCATGTGTTAATTGCATTTAACTTCAAAGTACACATAGATAGAATATAAAATATTTATTTTTAACTTTAAACACACAAGAAAATTGAGCTGTGGAGACATTCCCATGGTCAAATCTATGCCTTCTTTGCCCAAAGTATATTTTTCATTAGTATCAGTTACCATATTAATAACTGAAACTCAAGACTTACATATCATTCAACAATAACTAAGTTAGAATAAATGATAAAAATGGATTAGGTGAATCTGGAGATGATTGTCATTCAAGATTCACAAGATTCACTTTCCATTCAGTCTCATGATCTCTGACTGATACTTCAATAGATAAACTAATATTTCTGACTGATTCTGCCCTGATGAGTGTTGGAAATGGGTCAGTACTGGGAACTGAAAACTAGTATGTGATGTCTCTTTACATTACAGAATCCAGAAAGAACAAGTCCAATGAGAAAAAAAACACATGCTAGCTTGATATTCCCTGAACAGTTCCTCCCACACAGGGTTAAGGGATCATGAAACAGTTGCAGTATCCCTAAATATCTTTCCCTGTGGAAAATGGACATTCATTGGTTTTAATTAACAAATGGAAAATGAAATATTTTAGCAAATCCCTTGACTCCCAAAGCCAGAGCAATCATAACAACTACATGTCAAAAGTTTTTGGTTCTGGGGAGGTGAGGTCATGGGGCTATGTGTGTAATGTCCTGTCCTTTGTCTCTTGGGATACAGGAAATGTAGTTATGGAACTAGCAACATGGGTATCAGGAACAAGTAAAAACAAGTTTACTTTTATTGAGGAAGCGGTAAGTGTTATGTAACCACCTCTATGTGTCAGGTGTGTGTGTGGGGTGGGGCATATCAACTGAGCTGGCTTCTGCTAAGGTGATATATCACTGCCCAAGGGTCTCTGTCATCTCTCATCAGACATAGCTACTATTGTCAAAGCCATCTGGCCAACCTAGGTTGGCTATCAGAAAAGATCTGCCACCCATGCTCTTATTATTGGTCTAGGCCAGGTGTCATGAAATATGTACTGCTCATGATCTTACTATCAGTCTAGCCGACTGCCTCTCACACCAATTGAGGATTAGTTATTCCACAAAAATGTAAAGTTTCCTCTCAGGAATAGTAAAGACATGTAAGAATTTTATATCTGATAGCACTTATTGGGTTCATTGATTTTCATAGGATGATTATTTTTTTATTACATTACTTCTATAAGTCCTTCATATTTTTGAGTATTGAAGATCATTTTTTAGAATATACTTTTCTATCCTTTCACCTGGTGCTGTGTCAAATATTGATAATAAAGTGTGTTTCTTATACACAACAGGACAGATTCTGTTTTAAATTAAACTTGTTTGTCTGTGACTTATTGTAGAATTGAGATCACTGATGTTGAGAGCTATCAATAAGAACTGTTTGTTGATTCCCATTGTTTTGCTGTGGTGATATGAATGTTTTCTTCTCCAGCTATTAATTTGGTGGTATAGAATTATGTGTTCTTTGTGTTTTCTTGAATGGAAAATGTTAACCTATTCTTGTTAAATTATTTCTCTCAGTGAATTGGTAGGGTTGCATTTGTGATTAGAGATTGATTATGATTTAATATTTTGTTGGCTATAATTGTGTAGGTTGGAAACTTTGGTCTCTGAGTTTGTGGAAAATTTCCATTGCTCTTGTTGCTTTTGGAATCTTTATTGAGAAGTTGGGTGTTAGTCTAATTGGTCTGTCTTTACATATTACACAGACTCCTACAAACAGAAATGGGACCAGAATCCAAGTAGCAAAACACCCAGCCAATAAAGAGAACACCAGAGAGCAGTACCTAAAATTATGTTCTTCCAAACCAAAACAAATGCTGATCAACCTGCGTGAGACATTTCAATTTTACTTTTATACAGCTGCTGATAATATGTGAGGGCTTAGATACAACTTTACATCTTTGATTTTTAACATAACATGCACCTCTTTCTGTTGTTTCGTATACTCGCTGTATGTATGTCTTTTGGCTCAGTATCTAAACAATCTGACATGTTGATCATCCTCTGTTCTATACTACGATACAGACTCCACTTAAACGGCTACAGGTAATGATTTTTCATGCCATCTCAGGAACACTGTGATACACACTGCATTTCCTCATTTGTTCTCTAAAATTCTATAGGAAGACTCACTGGCCCACTTGCTCTTGCATTTAACATGCCCCCAAAGACAGTATTTCACATAAAACAAGAACATATCAGATGTCCAGCTTGGGACTTACCACCGTCATCCACATTGCAACATCACTGGTATTGTAAAGGAATCACATTTTATGAGCAAGAAATATGTCAGGCTTTCTTCTTTTACATCATGCAATCTTAGCTTGGTTTAGTTTTTCCCTAAAATTCCCTTCTCACAGATCATGTCAGAATCAGGAAATGCCTTGTTTAAATTAATCTTAACAATTACACCATCTGTTTTAGTCTGTTCTTATGGATGGAGCATTAAACATCCTTGGAAACTTCTTCTTTCTAAACCATATGATTTGTATTTCTTTCTGTCCAACCTGTTGGTTTTCACTGTAGATAGTTTAGGAGTAATCAGTAATTTATATTCTGTGGAGTCCAATATTGAAGAGATATGGAGGGAGTGGACAGATTTGTCTCATGTCTGATTTTAGAGGAATCACATTGAGTTTCTCTCCATTTAATGTGATGTTGGCTGTTGGTTTGCTGTATATTGCTTTTCTCACCCTTAGATATGTTCCTGTTATTCCTGACCTCTCCAAGACCTTTATCATGAAGTGATGTTGGATGTTGTCAAGGCTTTTTCAGCATCTAGTGAGATGATTGTGTGGTTTTTCTTTTTCAGTTTGTTTAGATGGAGGATTACATTGATGGAATTTTTGTATGTTGAATCATCCCTGCATCCCTGGAAAGAAGTCTACTTGATCATGGTGGATGATTTTTCTGATGTGTTCTTAGATTATATTTGCCAATATTACATTGAGTATTTTTGCATCAATGTTCATGAGGGAGCTCTGTAGATCTCTTTCTTAATTATGTCTTTGTGTGGCTTGGATACCAAGGTATTTGTAGCCTCATAAAAAGTTTGACAATGAACCTTATGCATCTATTGTTTGGAACAGTTTGAGAAGCACTGGTGTTAGCTTTTATTTGAATTTTTGGTAGAATTCTGGACTGAAATTATCTGGCCTGGGCATTTTTTGTTTGGGAGGCTTTTGATGACTGCTTCTAGTTCATGAGCTTCTTTAGGTCTATTTAATTGTCTATCTCTTCATGTTTTAATTTTGATAAGTCATGCCTATCCAGAAAAATTGTCCATTTCCTTTAAATTTTCAAATTTTTGGAGTACTGGTTTTGAAAGTATGACCTGATGATTCTCTGGATTTCTCCATTGTATGTTGTTATGTCCCCTTTTTAATTTCTGATATTGTTAATTAGCATGCTCTCTCTCTTTGTCTTTTCATTAGTTTGGATAAAGTTTTATTTATTTTGATTTTGTCAAAGAACAAACTCTTTTTTCATTGATTCTTTGTATTGTTTTCTTTGAATTTTATTGAGTTCAACCCTCAATTTGATTATTTCCTGACATCTACTTCTCCATGGTGAGATTGAATATTTTTTTCTAGAAGTTTCTGCTGTGCTGTTAATTCTCTAATGTGACTGATTTTCACTTTCTTCATGTGTGCACTTAGTTCTATGAACTTTCATCTTGGCACTGCTTTGATTGTGTCCGATAAATTTAGGTATGTTGTGTCTTCATTTTTTTGAATTCTAGAAATTATTTAATTTCTTTTTATTTCTTCCTTGAATTGGGAATGGTGCAATTGTGCATTATTCAATTTATAAGAGTATGTTGGGTTTCTGCAAGTTTTGTTGATGTTAAAATCTAACTTTAAACTATAGTGATCTGATAGGATGCAGGGGGTTATTCCAAATATTTTGTAACTTTTGAGGCTTGCTATGTTGCTGACCATGTGGTCAAATTTAGAGAAGTTTCCAAGTGGCGCTGAGAGGAATGTTTATTCTTTTGATTTGGATGAAATGTTCTATAGATGCCTGCCATTCTCAATTGGGTAATAACATTTGTAGTTCCTTTGTTTCTTTGTTAGGTTTCTCTAGTGGGGTGTTGAAATATCCCACTAAAAGTGTGTGAAGTTTTATGTGTGATTTGACATTCAGTATTGATTTTTTACAGGTGTGCGTGCCTTCATATTTGAGGTATAGATGTTCAAAATTGAGATTTCATCTTGATGGACTTTGCCTGTGATGAATATGAAATGACCTTCTTCATCTATTTTGATTGATTTTAGTTTGAAATCTAATTTGTTAGATATTAGAATTGCTACATCAGCTTGTTTCTTGGGTAAATTTAATTGTAAAATTTCTTCCCAACATATTTCTCTGAGATAACGTCTGTCTTTGATGTTGAGATATGTTACTTGTATGCAGCAAAAGGATAGATTCTGTCTTCCTATCCATTCTGTTATCCTATGTCTTTTTATAGGCAACTTAAGACCATTGACATTGAGGGACATTATTGACTATTGATTGTTGATTCTTGTTTGTTTTGAGTTTGTTACTGGTGATGACACTGTGTGTATGTATCTTCCCCCTTTTTTCTTTTGGTGTTTGGCATAGTGGGATTATGCATTTCCTATGTTTTTGTAAGTGTAATTATCTCCCTTGGGTTGATGTTTTTCTTCCAGTACCTTCTATCGAGCTGGATTTGTGGATATGTATTGTTTATAACCGGTTTTGTCATGGGAAATCTTGTGTTCTCCATCTATTGTGATTTAAAGCTTTGCTGAGTATAGATGTTTGAACTGGCATCCATGTTGTCATAACATCTGCAGAGCATCTATCAAGCACCTTGTGTGTTTCACTGTTTCCATTAAGAAGTTGTGGTAATTTGTATAGGTCTACATTTATATGTTACTTGGCCTGTTTCCTTTGCTGCTATCAATTTTTTCTTTATTCTTTAAGTTTTGTTGTTTGACTATTATATGGCAATGGAGAATTCTTTTTGTGGTCCAGTCCATTTAGTATTCTATAAGCTTCTTGTACTTATATTGGCATATACTTCTATAGATTGGGGAAGTTTTCTTCTATGATTTTGTTGAATATGTGCTCTGTGCCCCTGAGCTGTATTTCTTCTCAGTCTTCTATAACTATTGTTCTTAGATTTGACCTCTTCATGGTTTCCCATATTTCCTGGATATTTTGTTTTAGGGATTTGTTGGACTTGAGATTTTATTTAGTCTATGAATGTATTTCCTGTAGTTAGTCTTAAACACACGAGATTCTCTTTTCCATCTCTTGTATTCTATTGGTTATTCTTACATTTTCTTTTCTATATCCAGTGTCCCCTCATTTTGTGTTTTCTTTATTGTTTAGATTTCAGTTTTCTTTTATTTTACATTTTTGATAATTTTTTCTCAATATATGTTTTTACTTAAATTAGAAACATGAATGCTTCACATGTCAGTCCCAGCTCCCTCTCCCACCCCTTCTCCCTTATCCCTCCATCAGCCCTCCAGCCACCCACCCAATCCCCACATGATTCCCCAGGGAGGGTGAGGCCCACCTTGGGGTGTCTCTAAAGTCTGTCATTTCATCCAGGGAAGGGCCTAGGCCCTTCCCCATGTGTCTAGGCTGAGAGAAGAGAATTCCTCTATTTGGAATGGACTCCCAAAGATCATTCATAAACCATTGTAAACGCTGGTATACTACCTAAGGCCCAAGTGATTTCTGTGGCCTCCTCCCTGGCACTACATTCATGGATTCTGGATCAATCCTCTGTTGGCCTCTCATCCACCAGTCTGTGATTCAAGATCTCCACGTTATCCAGTCAGCTGTCTTTGTGGGTTTCATTGTCATAGTCTTGACCCCTTTGCTCATCACTCCTCTGTCTCTTTCACTAGGTTCCAGGAGTTCAGTTCAGTGTTAACTGTGGGTATCTGTCTCTGCTTCCATCAGTCCCTGGATGAGGGTTCTAGGATGGCATATAAGGTAGTCATTAACCCTATCATCAAGGAGGGGCTATTAGTGTAGTCTCCCCACTATTGTTTAGTTTGCCTGTTGGTGTTATCCTTGTAGATCTCTGGAGATCTCACCAGTGTCATCTCTCTCCTCAAGCCTATAATGACTCAATCTGTTACAGTATCATGCTCTCATCATGCTCTCCTCTATTATTACCTTGACTCAACCTTTCTGCTCCCCCATGCCTTCTTCTCCCCTCATCTTATCCCCCCTCTATTTTTCTTGGTTTCCTCTCCACTCCCCCAATGTTCCCAATCTGCTCAGGAGATCTTGCCTCATTCCACTTGTATCATGCATCTCTCTTGGGAACCTTCTGAAACTGAGAAGCTTCTTATGGCAAAGTACACAGTCAGCAAGACAAAAAGACAACCCACATATTGGGAAAAGATATTCACTAACCCCACATCTGACAGAGGACTGATCTCCAAAATTTAGAAAGAACTCAAGAAGCAAGTCTCCAAAACACCAAAGGATCCACTTAAAAAGTGGGGGACTGAATTAAATAGAGAATTCCAATTAAGGAGTATAAAATGGCTGAGAGACACTTGAGAAAGTAATCAACATCACAAGCAATTAGGGAAATGCAAATCAAAACAACTCTGAGATATCTTACTTTTGTCAGAATAGTGAAAATCAAAAACACCAATGACAGCTTGTGCTGTAGAGGATGTGGAGAAAGGGGAACACTCCTCCACTGCTGGTGGGAGTGCCAACTAGTACAGCCACTATGGAAATCAGTATAGAGATTCCTCAGGAAAATAGGTATGAGTCTACCACAAGTCCCAGCAATTCCACTCTTAGGCATAAACCCAAAAGATGCCCATTCACACAACAAGGATGTCTGTTGCATTATGTTCATAGAAGCATTATATGTAATAGCTAGATCCTGGAAGCAACCTAGATGCCTGAAAACTGAAGAGTAGATAGAGAAAATGTGGTACATTTACACAATGGAGTACTACTCAGCAGAGAAAAACAATGGAATATTGAAATTTGCAGGCAAATGGATGGCAGTAGAGGAAACCATCATGAGTGAGGTAACCCAAACACAAAAAGACAAACATTATCCAATTGGATAATTTATAAAGAATAGTACTAAAATGACTGTCCACATAAAAGTTATATAAGGGCTATTTAGAAGTTGACTTACAACTGAAAATAATATACTAGATGTATTGTCATACACTCAGTTGATTACAAAAACATGAAAGTATCACATTTTTATAGACTAATCAGTGGTCTTGAAACTCTGCTTTTTGTCATTACATATTTCCTGCAGGCTAGAATGTGCTACATATGGGATATACCTAGCTTGAAATATAAAATAATAATATTGGATATAGGTCAATGAATCCAAGGGAGTGTGGAAGAGGAAAAGGAACTAAATTGGATACATGTTAATGATTCTTGGAAAATGATTAAAGAGAAATGTATTGCATCAGCTCATGCTAGAGTGCATTAGAACTCATATAAACAAAAACAGCTTGAATTATTTATTTATTTATTTTCTATTTAAATTTAAATTAGAAACAATGTCGCTTCACATGTCAATTCCAGGTCCCTCTCCCTTTCCCTCCCCTCCTCCCATGCCATCCCACCAACCCCACCAATATCCCCTCATTTCTCCAGGGAGGTTGCGGCCCTCCATGGGTGTGTCCATAGTCTGTCATTTCATCCAAGGCAGGGCCTAGGCCCTCTCCCAAGAGTCCAGGGTGAGAGTGCATCTAACATTGTTGGATGGGTGCCCAAAGTCCATTTGAATTCCTGGGATGAATATTAATCTACTAGCCAAGGTTCAATAGATTACCTAGGCCTCCTCACTGACACCCACATTCAAGGGGTCCAGCTTGAGTTTTTAATGCCATGTGTTTAAGAGACAATTGTTGTTCAAACTCTTCAATTTTCAAAGACTTCAAACCTCTTTCCTGGAGCTTAGAAACTAGCAGGAGTTGGGCTTGACAACTGTCTTTAGGATAATTCTAAACAAATCCATTAGAACACTGGTTCAATGTGAATTTCTGTAGTAGGGCAGTAAAATAAAATAAAGCTCACATTTCCATATCAATCAATATGTGTTAATTTTGCTATTTGTTTTCTTTAAAAGTTTGGTTATTTTTGGAGATCCTCAAGTCAATGCTACTCTCAATTGCATGTACCCACCAACAGGATTGACAATAATGTCTTTAAAAACAGTGAACATCAGAGTACTTGTTTTTCCTGGATTTCCCTAAATACTACACACCTTTTTTCCCTTGCAAGCATTTTATGCTTCCAACCAAAGTATGCTGATGACTTGAGAAATAATTGCAAAGTGTAACTGCCTTGAAAATAATTGCACTTGTTATTCTTAAATTGACCAGTATGTAAATATCTACATCTCTATAAATTTGAAACTAATACTCTCTAGGTCTCAGTGAGAATAAGTCCTTAGGATAGGCTGTCATCTAAAAAGAATCAGTGAATCTGACTCACAATGTAAAATGTTTCAGTTATTTAGAGACTAGCATTCTGACAGGGTAAATGATTTGATTATTGAAATAAAATTCTGTGAAGTGTAGCATGTTCAGATTGTAAAGTTGGTTCAGTAAAATGGAGATAATTTGCTATTTCATCCTGAAAAGTCTATTCTGCTCTGTAAATGGAGTAGATTTTTAAACATGGGCATTTTCTATGTGATGATAAAATTGATGCAAAGAAAAGAATCTAGCACATGTGTGAAGTCATCAATGTGTTCACAATGGGATACAGTTTCTCATAGTAGAAAGTGTGAAGGATTTTCATATACCATTTTCATCAATATAGGTTTTGATCACAGTATATGCATGAAAATGAGGGTACAGAGAGCCCCTGCATATACTATGTTTATAACTATATATATATATATATATATATATATATATATATATTACTAGCTATGAGACACTTTATAGGATAAACCTGTAAAATATTAACACAAAGACAATGATGACATGATAAACCCACAAGTTATGTAAAGGTAAACTATAGATAGAAATTTAAGTTCGGTAGGAAATAGCTATAGGAAGCTGATGTAATTCCCAATATGCCTCTTATGTCATCCATACAGCTTCAAACTCAATTCTTATATATGGACCCATGTTTAAGATCAGTCTAAAAAGCAATTACATCCTCTAACGTAGTAGCCAAGCAAGTTGTGACAATTCATATTGTCACAATTGCAACCCAAATGGTAGAAGACAATAAGATGTCATGGAAAACAAAAAATTTAAAAGGAAACATCAAAAAAATCAACCCATTAGCAGCCATTAAAAATCAAATGAAACTGGGTGTTGGTGGAGCAAGCCTTTAATCCCAGCAATTGTAAAGCAGAAGCAACTTTGTGAGTTTGAGGCAATCCTTGTATAGAGACCAAGTTCCAGGACAAGATCCAAAGAAATACAGAGAAACCCTGTCTTGAAAAGTCAAAATAAAAGAATCAAAATGATTGACAATATGACCAAGGTCATCCTCTTTTAATTTTCACTTATCAGTAGGATAAGCAGAGGAAAACAATTTTCATGTTCTGTTTTTCAGAAATTACTTCTGTAAATGGTTATACGAACAAGATTGCAAAGCAGACCCTGACAATAATTGTACAGTAAGATGCTGATTTCCATGACATGGCATATCTGCTAGAAGTCAGAGTAAAATGCTGCTTGGGGTATCAAAGTGGAGGAGTTTTGAGGTGGTATGCAGTGTCTGAACCTTTATTTAGAAGTAGTCATATAAAAAGAGAAAATGGCAGACAGGGAGAAACTATTTTACATTTTCCCAGTATTCAACATGACGTGTTTGAGCAGTGAACATACTGAAGAACTGCAAAGATGGTAAATGAGTAGAGACATTGCCACAAGTGTGAAAAAGTGCTGCCCCCCAATTTGGTTTTTCAAGTGAGTGAAGTGTTAGAGTGAGGATTAAATTTTTAAGTTGTAATGGAAAAGAATGTAGAAGCTCAGAGAGACATCAGATGAGTAAATTCAGCCTCAGGCATTAAAGAATGTCTGGGTAAAGCCAAATGAGGTTAATGTTGTCAGGAGATCCTTATGGTAAGCAAATGTTTGTCTTTAGTTTATCTTTCACTATTCTAAGCTGCTGAGGAATGTGACATTGGATTAACAGCTGACTGATTGTCTTATTCCACATAGTCCTGAGATGCTGTCATCCAACAGGCACCCTGTGTATAGGAGGGACTGTAATTATGGATCATGCATGCTTCAGGAATTTCACAGGCACCTTGAGAAATGCCCCCCAGCTTGAAATATTAGTGGCACTATGACTGGTAGAAAGTCCAGGATTCTTCTTCAAGATGCCTTGTGCAATCTCAAATATGCAGCCTGGAGCTTGGGAGAAATATTCCTTCAGGCATGACTTAACATGAGCCTACCAGCAACTGTGGTTGCTCAGTTTGCCTCAGCTTATTTGAAGCTTGCAATAGGTGTCATTGCCACGATCTATGAAGCAGGAGTGCAACTCTCTTAGTGACCCACCAAAAAGCTTCTCATACAAACAAAGGCATACCATCTTATAGAAAACCTGTGTTTGGTTCTGATGTGAATCTGGTTAAAAGAATTGTTAGCTAGGGCATGGTAACACAAGCCTTAAGCCCCAGAGCAAGAGAGGTAGAGACAGGTGAATGTCTATGAGTTCAATTTCTAACTTGATCTACAGCTAGTTCTAAGATACCCAGGACCACACATACACACTCACAAAAATATGTTGTTTGAAGAACTGTGAGTTACATATTTGCTACTCACTAGATAAACGTTTACTGTCTTAACAGCTGTGTAATCATAGAATTTGTCTTTATTAACCTTATATGGTTTCTTTTATGGTTTGTTTTGATTTTTGTCTTGCATTTGTTTTCCCTGGTTGTCCTGGTTATGACTGGTGTGCAGAATGTTTTCAGAAGAACACAAAAGAATCTAGAGCTCATAGCTGCAGTAAAATCACCAAGGCCAGTGGCAGCAAAGATGGAAAATTTCCTGTTGAAAGTACACAAAGATGATACTGAAAAAAAGGGTACATGGCACAGATCCAATACTTTGATCTCAGATCATTGTGGATGGTGAAAAGAGTTCAAGTGTTTGAGGATGGTGTTCTCCCAACATGGACCTAGGTATCATGAACTATTACTTCCATCAGGTCCCACTTTCTCAAGATTCCACAGCTTTCCCATCAGTGATATTACTAAATAAACAATAGTTGAAAGCATGAGATGAATTGGTAGATCAGTCCCATCCACCTATTTTCATTCAGGAAATGGAAATTGTTAAGAAATTAAAAACTTAGCAGTAGTAGAACAAACAAACAGAAGTGAAATGAAATAGGTAGACAGTGAACATCAGATGGATGAAGGGACCAGGACAAAAGAGCAATGACTATAATAAGAAGTATTTCAGGTTTCTGGAATTAAGGAATAGGGGCAGTCACTGCTTTCATAAAGACTTGAAGTACCTGAAAGGTGAGCATCAAGACTTCCAAGGTTTGTTGACTTACATAATGCAGGGAATTCTATGCATTGAGATATTTGAATTGGCAGCGTATACAGGACAGGAGCAGAAATGATATTTGTCCTACTTTTTGAGAATTACTGATGATGAAGAAGTTCATGTCGATAGTCCTAGGGCAAGAGATACTGAACAAGTTCCTGAGATGATGACAGGTTGAAGTGTTCACACAAAATAAAGAAGCCATCAGAACCGTGGCAGGATTTCTATTTCTGAACGTCTATTGGTAATTGGATGGAGGACAGTAATCATTGAACCATTTATTCCACAGGAAACTTAATCTATTGACTGTACACTTAATAAGTTGCTGCTCTTAGGCTACCTAGTGAAAGAGCACCACTGACTACATCCCTGCTCTTGTCTTGTTGGAACATGCGATATCAATATCTTGAAGATAATTTGAAAACAAAGTGCAGCAAGGTAAAACACCATGTATTTGAGAATAATAGCTAAGGACCAGAACCCCATTCACTTGAGAGAGAGAAGGGATTTTATCTTTACCATATCAGGAGTGGCCAATAGATAAAATTATGCTGGTACACTTCTTGTCTTACCAGAATGAGCATCCAATTTTATTCTACAAAATTCACATAAAAACTTGGAGCTGGGAGGGCACAGTTGCATTTCAAAGAGTAGGGAAGGGGCAGATTCAGTTAGATTTCTAGTTCAGATTGAAAAGAGAGCATAATATTCACTGAGAATATAGCATGACTGAGAGGCTCCAAATTAAGCAAAATGAGACAAAAAATATCTGAGGAGCTACAACTGCAGTTTTCCTCTGACTGCACATTCTAACATAAGTTCTTGCTCCCTGGAACACAAGAGATCTCCTTCACACAGACACAGGGACATATGTACACAGCAAGACACTAAGTTGTAACTAATTTTCATTTAAGACCTTTACTGACTAATGCCTTTGTTAAGTAAAACTATATGTAATGAATAAAGACCTAGGAACAACTTCTGAACAAAAGCAGGTACACTGGTAGGATCTGTAAATTATGAAATCTTATTAGTTGTGTGAATACAAGACCAAGAAATAAATATGATATGAGCTGTAGATGTAACATAAATATAAGCTCTTACCTGACATTTATTAAGCTCCAAATTCTGGAAAATAAACAATTAAAAGAAGAAAATATACCTAGAGATTAGAATGGCTTCAGAAAATACCGAACAAGGAAAAATAACAAAAAATATGTGCTATACGAGAATTTTGCAAGACTCACATTGACATTGCCATCTTGACTTTAACACAACATTCCCAATCTCAAGATGGAAAACAGTAACATTAGGAAAGACGATGGACCTGCTTAGTAACAGATGTAGTGCTCCCTAGAAACATTTCCTTGAGGCAGAGACAAATGCTAACTCATTCCTTGGATTAAATATATTTCATAGTTAAATTTGCACAGTCTATACATAAAAACACAAAGTCATTTTCCAAAATTTGTCATTGTCATTTTGTAAAGTTAAAATGTGATTCACCTGTATAATGAATGGAAACCTCATTAATGTAATTAACGTTATCCAGAACAACCTTGGAAATCAGATTTTATTGGGCTTCCAAGTTTTCAATAGAAACCTAAGAAAGTATTTAATTACACTTCTGCTACATCAAGATTTATTGTAACTTTAGGCATACTGTCTTCTCTAAGTTACATGGCCTATAGGCCAGAAAGTCTCACTAACCATTGACTGAATCTCTACTGTTCTGTTTCTACCAAGAATCAATTTGAAGACTTGTAAACTTACCACACTTCCTTTGTTGCTTTCTTCCCCTTTGCAGATGAAAAACAATAAGCATGCCAGGTTTTCTCTCAGAAACACTTGCAGCTCAGTGTGAAGCTCCTGACATGAAAGTCACTACTGTGAATGAAGAAACATGTCCAATGCTAATTTAGATAAAGTTTCATAGCTCTGTGACCTCAACTCCCTTCAGAAATGCAATTTTATCTCAGGCATAGTCGTATGACAGAACTAGATTTGGGACACAAGAACATTTCCTTAATTTTTCAGGCAATTATCACTAATGACAGTGACAAGTTCTTTGTAAGTGCATCCAATGAAACAATATGTTTGAAGAGGTTATTACAGTTTCCTGATTCTTTGATGACTAATTGGGGGAAAGGTACAGTGAATATGAAAGTCCCATGTGAGAGACCTCTACGAAGATTCGTTTTTGTAGTTGGATGCCGTTAGTCTTCTTTGGGATCTCCTAAACAAGTCAAGCTGATTATTAGCTTCTGGCTTGTATTACTTCTAACTTTCAGAACACCCCACTGAACACAGTGAGTCACTAGTTTTTAGATTCTACTGCAGGACAAGTAAATCGAAATATTGACATCATAATCCATGTTCTGAATCATTGTTTCAATCAAACACAATGCAAATATACAGGAAACAGTGATAGGAAAATACGATTGTATAAGTTAGAAATATAAATCAAGCAACACTTGAACAGGGCCCTATCCTAGAAAAATTATATAGATAATCATCCTCACAACTAACATAAAAAATCCAATAAACTACACTTGAAAATTGCCACTAGCTTTCTTCCACCATTGAATAGAAGCTAGAAAAGTATGGTCATTTTTGTAATTCAGATAATTATTATTCATTTTTAGCATTTAATTAAAAGCCACAAAAATTGTAGGTTAACACCCACTTCTTCAGTTTAGCTGTTCCTGTGGGATTTCCTAGAATGATCTTGACCCCTTTGTTCATCAGTCTTCCCTCTCTATACCTGAATTCCAGGAGTTCAACTCTGTGATTACCTGTGAATCTCTGCTTCTGCCTTGATCTGCAAATGGATGAAGGTTCTATGATGGTATTTATAGTGAATATTCATCTCACTATAGGGTAAGGGAATTTAGGGTAGCCTTTCCACTATTACTTAGATTCTTACTTGGGGTCATCCCTGTGGAACCATGAAGTTTTCCCTAGTGCAAGATTACTTGTTTAGACAATAATGGTTCCATCCATCAAAGTAACTCTTTTCTTTCTGTCCTTCCCTCTCCTTCCACCAAAAAGACTTCCTGATCTCTCATGTTCTCCTCCCACATTCCCTTCTCCCCTCCTCTTTCTCCTGCCTCCATTCCCCCTTGAGGAGCATGTATTTCTCTCTTATTGTCCTCCTTGTTTCCTAACTTCTCTGGGATTGTGGATTGTAGACTGGTTATCCTTTGCTCTATGATTAATATCCATATGTGAGTGAGTACACACCATGCTTTTTATGTGTGTATTTGAGTTACCTCACTCAGGATTGTTCCTCCTAGTTCCATCCATTTGCCTATTAATTTCAAGGTGTCATTATTTTTTACAACTGAGTAGTACTCCATTGTGTAAATGTAACATATTTTCTTTACCCATTCTTAAATTGAAGGGCATCTATGTTGCTTCCATGTTCTGGCTATTAAAATAATGTTGCTATGAACATAGCTGAACAGAAGTTCTTGTGGTGTGCATTGGCATCCTTTGAGTATATTCCAAAGGGTGTAATTATTGGATCTGGAGATAGATTTATTCTGATTTTCATGGGAAAACACCATACTGATTTCTGAAGTGGCTGCACAAGTTTGCAATTCCACCAGCAATGAAGGAACATACACTTTCTCCACTTTCTCTCTAGCATAAACTGTCATTAGTGGTTTTTATTTTAGCCAATGTAACGGGTATAAGATGTATCAGAGTTGTTTTGATTTGTATTTCTCTGATAGCAAAGGATGTTGAATAATTTAAGTGTTTTCAAGCCATTTGGGATTCCTCCATCAATAAATTTCTAATAGGATGTGTGACCCATTTTTTAATTGTATTATTTAGTGTTTCAGTGACTATCTTCATGAGTTGTGTGTATACTTTGGAAATCAGCCCTATGTCAGATATAAGGTTGTTGAAGACATTTCCCATTCTGTAGGTTGCCATTTTGTGTTGCTGACTATTTCCTTTACCATAGAGATGGTTTTCAGTTTCAATAGCTACCATTTATTAATAGTAGATCTTATTGTCTGTGCTAATGGTATTATATTCAGGAAGCATTTGTGCTTGGGCAGGCTATGGAGCCGCTATCAGTGGAAGCAGTATTTATTGCTAGTGTATGAATGTGTTTTATGAGCCCATTTCATATGGAGGGATACTCTCTCAGCCCAAATGCATAAAGTAGTGTCTAGGTCCTGCCACAAATGATGTAACAGACTTTAATGATCCCATGTGGGAGTCCTTACCTTTCCTGAGAAGTGGATGGGTTTTGAGATTGGAGTACAGTGGGGGTCATTGGAGGATGGGAGGGATAAGGAAGTGGGAATGGTATGTAAAATAAAGGTTGAATATTTATCTTCTGTGCATGAAACATCTAGTTTCAGGGTTTTAGGCCAACAAAGAAATAATAGACATGCCATATGCATTAGACCACCATCAGTTTCAATACACAGAATTGTTTGGTTTGAAGCTTGCTTTGTGCTTCAGGAATACTCTAGAACAAGTTAGAAATATAGAATCCGGAAGAAGTTATTGCAGGATAAAATAGTTCTCAAAGTGTCCCAAGTAGAACAAGACTTGTAAAATTCAAATTAATAATGTGCGCCTAAAACATTCTTGCATGGCTAGGTATATGCTCTACTACTTATTTATACCTAATGTACAGATATATTAATATTTCAAAGAACATGAGGAGATAATTATTATTCAGACTTCCAAAGGTGAGTAGTGCCTTGGTGGTAAATCCAGGTCTCCTCCTGAGGGAAACATAACCACAGAGGGTAGGATGGGTTAGTCACACATGGAAAGGGGTGTGAAGTTTTACAGGAACTCAGAATTGATCACTGTTACAGAATATTATAAAAGGTGTGTTATAGCTTTTTTACTCAGGATCAATTGTTTAATGACTCAAAGATGTGTTGCTTTTGTTTATGTGGCATTTCTTTTACTCTGGGAAGCTGTGATTCTATTGCAGGGCCAAAACAACTGAGTGTCTACTAAAGATATAAACACCCAACAGTAGAGCAAAAAATTATAACTATTTATGGTAGGAAGAGAAAAAGAATAAGAGTAGCAATCTGGGAAAGGGAATGAGCCTGATAGGACAAGAAGAGGAGGATATCAGGGACCAGCACTCAGACACATAGAAACCCATCTACCCAGCCAGCCAGTCATCTATGGAATAAGAGAAAATGTAAGCTATATTTTCATAATGATCCATTTTTCCAACTTATTTTCAGCTCTGAGACTCTTTGTCCTCATGATCCATTCTGTTGGTGAAGCTGTTTACCGGGGTTTAATTTTGGCTCATGAAGTTTTTTCATTTGTATAGTCTGTGAGATTGTTATTCCCTTAGGAATTAACTGTGATGAATTCTATAATCATGTGTTGTATTGAGTCTTAATTCGCTGGGTGGTGGTGGTGCATGCCTTTAATCCCAGCACTCGGGAGGCAGAGGCAGGTGGATCTCTGTGAGTTCAAGACCAGCCTGGTCTACAAGAGCTAGTTCCAGAACAGCCTCCAAAGCCACAAAAAACCCTGTCTCAAAAAAAAGAGTCTTAATTCTTTTCATTCTCTGAAATTGTGTTCACATTTTCTTTCATTTGATTGGACATTGTTAAATTTATTCTTATAATGATTTTTGGTCAATAGTCCCGTGACAGAACTTTTGCAACTATTAAAGGATCCATCTTTCATGTTAGCTGAAATAGAAATATTAGGGACTTTATAATTACATCATCTCTGAAAAAAACATTCTATAAACTGCCAATGACCTTAAAAATTTCCCTAGAAGGGCCCCATGTTGTGTGAGAGCTGTGCAGCATTGTTTCATCCTGGGCCTCCTAGTGTTGGGATCGAGACCTGTCTCTGGCACTTGAGCTGGCTTTTGGAAACCTATTATTCAAGGTGGGTTGCCTACCCTGTTCTTGATACAGGGGAATGAGCTTGGTCTGTTGTACCCAGGTCATGAAGATTCCCAAAGACCACCAGGGAGACTGACCCACTGAATTGTAAAAGCAAGGTTTTATTAATCAACCAACCATGACAGAGCAGCCTCCAGAGGGAGTGAAGTTCCCTGTCTACTGCTAAGTTTTAAAGACAAAAGTTACAGGATGACATCAGTAGATAAGGGTTGGTTTCTGATTGGTTGACATTTGGGAACTATTAGGAGAATTTCTCAAAGTCATATTTTGGCATGAAACACCTGTGTATCAATTATTCTCATTGGTCAGTGCTGAGAGGGAACATTCTGTGGTTTCTATGGCTTTGTCTTGTTACTTGCAGGTGGTCTGTTGTATGTACATAGATACCAATAGTTTTCAGAACTGTATCCTGGAGACTACTGGGAAGTTTTTGGTCTCCCTGGGAGTTTCTTTTTTAGCCAAACAGTTCCCAGGAACCAGGCATCTCAGAGACTAGGGAGGTCTGTACTTTCTTTGTGTTCAGTATTTGCCCTAGGCTCTGTGAGGCTAGAGTATCTGAAGTTTCCTTGTGTCAATGCCCTGCATGTCTTTTGTACAGAATGTCATGGCTGCTATAAGCAGGACCCAAGTGAGGGTCTGGTCACTTCAGGTCCTGCCTCAACTTGATATGTCATGTGTGGTTGATGCCCATTGGTGGCCTGCCTCTTTCTGAACACTGAGTGTTAGGAGATATAGGGAAGACATTGAGGGGGAGAAGATGAGAGGAAGAAGGGGGAATCCTTCAGGATGTAAAATAAATGAAAAAAATAGCTAATAAAGCAACAACACAAGAAAAGGACATTTCCCCTTTACATATGTCTTTTGAAGAGGGTTCGATAAATTTCTGACCTTCTTACTTGAAATTGACATTTGAAAGCATTCAAGAAAATATGCCATTCTTTGTTGATTTCCATAGGAAGCATTGCCCCAACTGAATGGAGATGGAAGAGGAGAGTATAGGGGTGTAGAATTGAAGAATCAGGAGAAAACAGTAGAAAAGGAGGGAGCAGAAACTGTTATTGGTATAAGAAATAATGTTTTTAAAGAACAAAAAAAGTTTGACCTTTTTGTATGTTGCATATTGTGACTTCCCTCCTGTCACAACTTTTCAAAATGTAACTTCATTGTTCAATTGAGATTGAAAAAGTGTTCACCCCATTGCCTCTATAAAGTTTTAGTCTGAATTCTCTGAGCATATATACCTGGTAACAACACAAGATTACAGAACACTTAACACATCAAACTGTTTTGATCATGCACAGCATCTCTCCACAAACTTCTCTGAGATCCATCCCTACCCACCTCTTGACCAAATTTTAAGTTATATTATTTGTAAAACTATCACATACATTTTATGTTCACTAAGGATTGCTGATTGTAATTCCTGTCACATAATGTGCTCAATGTACAGGACAGCAGCAGTATTACAGCATACTAGCGCTCTCCTCCTAACACTTATCAAATGCCAGATGTAGTTCATGTAGTGATTCGATGTAATGTCACTCACAATGCTGCTATATTTTCTAAATGCAAAGGTCTTGTGCATGCTTGCACACAATAACTATGGATGCAAATATATGACTGCAAAAATACTTGAATATACATTGGATACTAACTTGGAAAATTCATCTCTACTGGGTATCTTTCCTACTGCTACAAGGTGCTATGCTCTCTATTGGAGAAAAGCAGTAAACACAATCACATACCAGTGAATGGTGAGAGCTACAAAAAGGGACTGGCCTATCAGGATAAGCTCACTTATACAACAGTAGTAGAAATATGGAGGAAGTAATCAAGCACATTTGGATAGACTATAAGGAATCCAAAACTACAATATTTAATATGGCTGTGAACCTTCAGTTTTCCTGGCCAGAAACTATAATGATGAATGTACTATAATTATTCTGTGAGGTCAATATGGATTAAAATATTACATACCATAAATTATTATGCTGATATTTTGAGCAACACGGTTACCTAAATTCTTAGATATACAACATTACAATAATATGGTTTACATATTATGATAAGATTATTTCATTTTTATATTCCTTATCCAGGAGAAGTAAAACCTGGAAGCAGTGGAAAAATTACTCCTCAAAAAGGGGCATAACGTAGGGAAAAACATAGAAATAATGGCTGTGATATCCATTAGCCACAAATTGGAATTATGAGAAAGAGCTATGTAGGTGTGTAAAATTGAGGAGAAGGAATAAAAAAGTAGAAAGGTGCAAGCCAAAACAAGAATGTTCTGTGTGGCTCTGGATTCAGGGGAAATTCTGGTGGAAACCTGAGTGCTGAGTATGTACTGAACCCTCTTCTTGTGTCTATAGAGCATGACAATCATGGAGATGCTGGAACATACAATGAATATAGAAAATAAGACTTCAGGGAACACCCAAAATGCTATGTACAGTAAATCTACTGTTTTGTCACGAGTGTAAAAAGAACAAAATTCAAAATATCTCTTTTTTGTCTCATTTTTGCTATTTCTTTTGGTCATAGATGAGTACATGGGGAAAATCATATTTACTATTATGTACAGGACCCATAGGAGGGAAATGGAGAAGTGAATATGTATTGGTAATTTAATTTTAAGACCTTTCCAACAGGAATCACTAGTGCTGATGGTGATGGTCTGGGAGACACTCATGAGGCAGGTGGTGGTGATGGACATGCTCCTGCCAAGTCTCTTAACATATAAAATAAGTTTGCATTCAACATCATTGAAGAACATTTTCCACTCAAAAGCTCTCATTATATGGGGCACTCCTGTAGAGAGAATGATTAAAGAATTTGATGTGAACACATGTGTAAGAATTAAATCTACAGTCTTTAATGTGTGCTTATTGTAGTAAGCAAGTAGATAGTAGAAAAGAGAAAATATATTTCCCAAAATTCCAAGTGCACTCTGGAGTGAGATCACTGTTCCTATTGCCATGTTCCTGGAGTCCATTCTGTCACTCAGAACTTTTCCTTTTGAATTATGACAACAATTATGCTTCTAATCCAAATCATGCATTAAAAATTTCTATCCTGTTATGCATGTAGAGGAAAATCATTTGAATTCAAGTTTGCAAAATGAGACCATATTAATTACCAAGACTGCTTCAAAACAAATACATTGCTATCAGTAATGATGTTTAGTGAATTTTTGTTGAAGGCTGTAATTGTACTTATTTTGTAGTGAAATTCTATTACATTTCTACATTTCTTTAAATCTACAGAAATTAAAATAAGATCACATTTCAATGAAGAATCAATCACCAGTCGAATCCAAGTGGAAATAATGTTCACTTGTGCATTCCATTTTGAACTTTCTTACATAATATATTTCTGGAAAAGAGACTTTAATTGTCAGCTTTAAAGTGAGAGACCTCCATGCTTTCTTTGTCCAAAATTGAAGCTTAAGTAATGTATAATTTCCCTCAACAAACTGAGCATTTATATGCTCTAGTATAAGAAAATGTTCATAAAATAGCATAAAATCTAGTCATGAAATTCAAATTGTGAGTTTGATGTTAAATTAAGGAATATAGCACATTGAATTTCACAAGTGCACACATTATTCACTATGTGTCATTGTGGCAAAGTCAGAAAAACATACATATTTGTTTGGCTATGTCATAATAAATGTACAGCAACCACATTCTATGTCGAATAAACAGGGGAAGGATTCCAGTATCCTAAATAGACACACTGCCAGATGTCAGAATGCAGCAGCACAAATAGAAAAGAAAACTAGTATGACACATGAGCCTTTGCTAAAAATAAGGATACTGCAATACTATTCACTTTGACTTATATGTTTTACTTCAGTAGGCATAGATCTATTTGTTCACATTTTCAATCTTCTGTAAATGTCTTTGATGACAAATTTTAAAATACAAGAGCAAGAAATGGCTTCAAATTAAGGACCTCCCAGTTCATTCTATAAGAATTCGCTCCCTTAATTAGACATGATAGCACATGCTTATAATCCTTGCATGTAGAAGGTAGATGTAGGCAGAACATTGTTTGTTCAAGGAAAGTTAGTATACATAGTGAATTCCAGGACAAGCAGAGCTAAACACTGAGATCCTGATTCAAAACAATCAAATAAACAAAAAGGAGTATGCTGTTTCTGCTTATATTCACAGTGCAGTCCTCTGCAGCAGTACAAATGAGTAGTGAATGCATTAACCTAGGCCAATTGCTGAAGAAATATAAGAGTTCATTTGACATTTATCCCTTGAGACAAATCTCAATACAAGTCAGCAGTTTTCCAGTCTCTTGCAGGAGAACACAGATATGAACCCATTGTCCAAAAGTCCTATCCTACCAAGAAACCAACAGGATTTTATGATTGATATAGTGACTTAGAAATGCAACAAATAGAGTTGTCACTCTGTTATTTCTATTTCATAAGGGATCTAAATTCAGGCAGATTTTAACTCTGTAATCCTTGCTGGCCTGAAACTTTTAGCAACTCCTTCCTTTGCCAGTAGATTCCTTGGATTGGTATATTCACCCCAGCATCTGATCTTGAAGTATGTTTTAAATACTAAGTGGATTTTCTTTGTGAATTGCAGTGCCCTGTGAAATGTATGTTCTATTTCTTTCTTTTATAGAAAAAAATCTAATCACCTTGCAATAAACAAAAAGTGATTTTGTTCTAAGGGTTGCCTGAATATGATTGATATGAAGTTTGCCCTCTACAAGATAAAAGCCATAGAGATGTATGTCCAGAGTAAGATCCAAGCCATAGAACTCATGAATATTGACTTGATGAACAATGCGATTTTATCATGACACACATTGGAAAACTATGCTGAATCTTTGTTGCACTTTTATGATACTTTATTTGTTATATAAGGAAATCATACAAAGAATGATTTTCAAGGATGTAGAGAGCCCCACAGAGAACAGTTTAAAAAACAATCAATATGGCAACATCTTCAATTTGATTGACCTGTAGGACTTGGTTTACTGAGGTGCTGGACATTCTGACTGAGAATAGAGTTTTAACATGGCAGATCTGTCAGAATAGAAAAAAATAAAAATAATGAAAAGATCAAATTCACAAAATATCGCCAAACTGAGCTGCCAAGTACTTGAAAGAAAATGATTAGGAGTGTCATGCAGCAAGTTTAATAATAATGTATAGAAACCTGAGTGCTCTTTCAGCATACAGAACAATGAGGAATGGAAGAAGAGAGATAACACAGGAAAACATTATTATACAGAAAGGTCTGAAGCATCCCTATTTTACAATTGCTGAAGGTACTCTGCCAGTTTCCAATGATTGCAATTTGTGGAAGCCATGAAATTTTACAGGTGCATTATGCATTGTGATCACACTTATTATATCACCTGAAATAAACTTTTTTTATAGAGCAGTAGCTACTTGAAGTTTAACTGCACTGAGTCTTCCTCGAGCTAGACTTAAAACTGTAAACAGATGTGGGTGACAGTGTATGAATCACTGTTACAATACTCTTCCTCTGCCATCTACTGATATTTGCACGGAGTTTTGATGTGGACAATATCACTTCCAAAACAAATCCTGAGAAAAAATCTTGTAAATTATTGTGTAAAGTGAAAATGTTTATTCTGAGCAGTTTGAACCACTGAAATATGAGAATATGGCCTGGTTGCTTCCACAGACAGTCACATAAATTTTTAATCAAGTGTGATATATCAACCACATTTTAAAATATTTTACTGATATAAATTTTATTTATATTCTAGCCTAAGTTGACATCACGCATAACTTGAAATTTATTCCTACAGAAGCTGCCTGTATTCAAGTTTTGTTTGATGAATACACTAGAAACTCATTTTTTGGCAGCAAACATGTTTATATGATTGCTGATAGTAAAGGATAAGAAGATGTCTGCAATAAATTGAAAAGATTTGCTTTTATGAGCCTTCTTCAAGACACATAATCAACTCTGAAATATGAAAGCTATAATACAAAACAATTTTGTGTACAGAATTTAAGTAATTACCATGTTGGACAAAGAACTCGGGTGGTAAATTGTTTGCACTCTAGGTAGGTGAAACTGCATTCTATCTCCAGATCTCACATAAAAAACACAAGTTCTATATTGCAGTCCACTTGTAATCTAAGGTCAAGAGAAGTGAAGATTGGAGAATTTTGGGGATCACTAGCCTGCTGAGAGATCAAGGCAGTTAAAATACCCAGTTCCAAAAGAAACAAGGGTATTTTATCTAAGGAAGTATAAGAGCACACTCAAGTGATAGTTCTCCTGAACTAATGGTTAACCTGAACACACACAACACTCACACTCTCTCACACACACACACACACACACAAACACACACTCACAGACACACAAAATCATGCATGCACACAGACACATGCACATATATACTCATACACACGCACACATATACACACTCAGAAAAGAACAATAAATCTCACCAATTTCAAATTAACTCTTAAATTGATGATCTGTATGTTTATCAAACTGGTAGTAATAAATCCAAATTGTGAATCACTCTTAACATCAAAATATATATGTACAGAACACAAGAATATAAAATATGCATTTTGTAACTTTGAAGACACCAGAAAATAATAGCTATGGACACATTCTTTGTCCAATTCTAGGCTTTATGTGCTCAAAATATGGGATACAACTTCAGTTATCAAAATTAGACAACGAAATTCAAGATTGGCATACCATTCAGGTGTCACTAAACCAGAAGAAATAAGAGAAGACAGATTTGATGGACCTGGAAATGAGTGTCCTGCAAGATTTAGAATAACAGTGTCACCTTCAGGAATTTGCACAAATTTCCTTAGCACGGGGGCCTAGCTCTACCATGAGTGTGGAAGCACTGGCCCCCCTGCTAAGGAAAGATGCTCCCACCCTTCATCATGGGTAGAGAGAACTGACCCTGATGACATAGGTCTAGGGGAGATGACCCCACCTCTTGCCTGAGAAGTGCAGCCCCGATGACATGGATGAACCAAATCAGCTATCACCCAGGCCAGGGGCTGGCCCACCTTAGCATCTACCCCATCTAGTACCTGCTGGGTGAAGGGATTGGTCCTGCTGATTGTTATCCCCAGATTCTCTATGACTCAGGGCAGCCACAGGATATCTGTTTGCCTCAATAATTCTGTTTATGGACCAAAAAGCTTTCCTCTAACTTTGTTAGAATGCTCATTGTTCTGTTTCTACCAACAATAATTTTCCAGTCAGGAGTGCTTACCAGGTTTCTCTTCTATCTTGTTCTGCCTTCTAGACTGAAGTACATAGTGATCTAGTGATCACTTGATGGATTCCCTGATAAAAACATCACTTCATGGTGTAGCTCAAGAAATAACAAGTAAGAGGCAGCTCAACACTAAGATAAAGGATCATAGCTCTATGATCTCGTCTCCCTTAAGAACTACAAACTTCTAACCTATATTTGCAATGATTGCTCTGGCTTTGGGAGCCAAGGACTTTGCTAAAATATTTCTTCTTCTATTAGTTTATTGAAACCAATGAATGTTTATTCTCTGTAGACCAAAGGTGTTTGGGTAGGCTCCAATATTTCATGATCCCTGAAGGCTGTGTAGGAAGAACTCTTTAAGGAAAAACAAGCTCTCAAAAGTTTTGCCTCATTGGACTTGTTATCTCTGGGCTCATTTCCAGAAAGAGATGTCATTTATGAGTTTTCAGTTCCCACTGCTGAACCATTTACAACACTTGGCCAGAAATTATCAGTGAGGAATTTGGGGATTTCTAATGGAGTATCAGTAAAAGAAAAACATGACATCATGATTTGCTCCAGAAATCCATGAAATTTGTTACAGTTAGATACAAATTAACTAGAAATAATGGTATAGAATATCACCTGGTATTCACAAGAAGTCTCATCAGAGACATATCCTGAAGAATATATATATATATATATATATATAGGGGGTTGTGCCCATTTTGCTCACAAATAAAGGGAACTATAACAATTATTTGTCATAAGAAATTGCTCACAGTAGAATCTACAAGCAATGAGTGGAAACAGGAAAAATCTAGGTCCTAGATCAGCTCCTCCAAGACCCCAACCCAGCGAGCCCAGCTTCAGGAAAGAGATCAGCCCCTCCAAGACCCCAACCCCAGCGAGGCCAGCTTCAGCTTCAGCTGCAGTAAAGAAGGAGACCAGTGGAGACAGAAAGCCCCCACCAGCACCCACTGGAAGAAGAGATGGGAAGAAGACAGAATAAGAGATCACTCAGCAATAGAAACACCAACACGACCCCACCAGAATCCAGGGATCCAACACCAGCAAGACCTGAAAAGCACTACATAGATGAAGAAGAGGAGACAGACCTTAAAAATTATTTCATGAAGATGATGGAGAGCCTCAAGGAAGAAACGAGGAAATCCCTTAAAGAATTAGAAGAAAAAACAAACAAAAAAATCCATGAAATGGGGGGAAAAATTCAAGAAATAAACAAATCTCTCAAAGAATCCAAAGAGCACCAAGAAAAAACAACCAAGAAAATTAAGGAAACAGCTCAAACAGTTGAAGGATTGAAAGCTGAAATAGAAACGATAAAGAAAACACAGAATGAAGGGATGCTGGAAATAGAAAAGCTCGGTAAACGGTCTGGAATCACAGATGCAAGCATCACCAATAGAATACAAGAGATAGAAGAGAGAATCTCAGGTGTTGAAGACTCATTAGAGGACATAGCATCGTCAACCAAAGAAAATCTCAAAACCAACAAATCCTTAACACAAAATATCCAGGAAATATGGGACACCGTGAAGAAGCCAAACCTGAGAATAATAGGTATAGAAGAAGGTGAAGAACTTCAACTTAAAGGTACAGAAAACATATTCAACAAAATCATAGAAGAAAACTTCCCTAACCTAAAGAAAGATATGCCTATGAAAGTACAAGAATCTTACAGAACACCAAATAGGCTTGACCAGAAGAAGAAGTCACCTCGCCATATAATAATCAAAACATCAAACCTACAGAGCAAAGAGAAAATATTAAGAGCAGCTAAAGAAAAAGGCCAAGTAACATACAAAGGCAGACCTATCCGAATTACACCTGACTTCTCAATGGAAACGATGAAAGCCAGAAGATCCTGGTCAGATGTCCTACAAACGCTAAGGGAACAAGGATGCCAGCCCAGACTACTATATCCAGCAAAGCTCTCAATTACCATAGATGGAGAAAACAAAATATTCCATGACAAAGCCAGATTTAAACAATACGTATCCATGAATCCAGCTCTACAGAAAATGCTAGAAGGAAAACCTAGAGCCAAGGAAGATAACTACATTCACAAAGACACAGGCAATATAGAATCATACTTTACAAAACACTAAAAGAAAAAGGGAGGAGAAACTACACAAAATAACTTCACTAACAATAA